>NC_091516.1:44215756-44374427 GCF_947461875.1 Haliaeetus albicilla
CTCAGTGAATAGCTCATCACTTGTCTTTTGTCCATTGTCCAGCTTTCTTCGTTCACATTTTCAGCAAAGACTCAGAAAGCAAAGGCAAGGTTTTAACGTGACCATAAAAGCAGAAATATATGATGCAGAAACATGGGCTGGGGGTGGTGGGTGTGGGGGTGGAATGCACTAAGACCTCCCTCATTAAATAAACCTAAAAGAAAAAAAAATCCCTCTTTTTTATGGGGCACTGAAGAACAACTATTGCCTTTTGGAAATTTAAAAATAAAACTTAAAATAGATTGAATCAAACATATATCTTCTTGAAATGAAATAAAGAATTGAAATACTCTTTTAGTGCTTAGAAAAACTTGAAACTGCTTTTCTTAGAAACCTCATTTTATTATTGCTAATAAACAGTCAAACTGTTGCTCTAAACTACAGAAGATAGGGGCTGAAAAAATGATGAAGATTCTTTGAGGAAATATGGTGGTGTTATTCATGTAAAGGCCATATAGGAAGTGTATAGGGGGTATTAGAATTTTGATTTTTCAAAAAACATTTTTTCTGGAAAAAGCATCTTTCAAAGGAAAGAAAATAATTTATGGATATGAAAAGTATTCTTTATAAAGAGAGTATGACAACTCTTGTTCATTTTCTATACAAGACAGTAATGATATAAAAAGTTTTTTTCTGGTTGTTGAATTTTGCAGAAGCACAGTAACACAGTTGAATGCTAGTAAAATACATATCAGTGCTTTATAAAATTTTGCATCCTAAAAGCATGTCCACTATAACTATTTCAGGCAAACATCCATAGTAGCAAAGGAGGCAAAGCAATGAATCTCCATTTATTACTCTGTTTTCAGTCCTTTTTTCTTTGCTTGCCTCAGGGCATTTGTATGTGGGAGTGGTGTGTGTCCATGTGCTCCTCAGACCCAACAAGTCTTGCAGTTACCTTCTGTTGACCTATGCTCCATAGGTCCCAGACATTCTGTTCCTGATTATTAGAAGCACAGGCACATTCGCAAGCAGCAAGTTACTTACCCGACAAAGCTGAAACACCTAACAGGCTGTTGCATCTTCCTACTCCAAGACTTAACAGAAGGCACCTGAGTTCAAATTGGAATAAATGCCTTGCCAAAGGCAAAGCAGAAAGCTCAGGAATGGGGATAAAAACATATCTTGTTGTTCAGTCAGAGCTTGCAGAGTGGCCATTTTGATTCTTCCTGATTTCTTTTTATTAGTTACTTTCGATATAGCATAAAGTTTAAGGAAATTATTATGATTCACAGGATGCTGCCAGGTCCTGCCAATATGTGAAGAGAGATTGCTGAGGTGAGATTGCACTTAGTCCAGCAGAGCTGGGATTCATCTCTTCCCTGCCCCCCTGCCCTGCAATGGGTCTCTTACAGTGAGCATTCAGTGATCCTGATTCACGCACTCCAGAAGCCCTGGGTGGCCCTTAGGAGGCTGTCATATTTCAAAGACAAGCTGCTGCTTGCTGTTAAATGACAGTATGGCACAGGAAACAGAAGACATGCTCATAGCAACAACGTCCTCTTTACCTTCACTGCCAGTGTGCTGTGTGCTAGGACATGAGTCAAAGGAGCTGTGGAATTGACTTACTACAGACCTGCTCATTACATTGCCTTCAGTCCCTATGACAATCAAGTTTGTAATACATCGGCAGGATATGCACTAGGAAAAGACCCCACTGTCTCTCTCCTATCACTGCCAGCCCACAGCCACCACCTGCAATTAACACTAAAGGTGCTGTTTTACTTTCTGTCTGAATTTAGTTCTGCAGAAATGGCTTTCAGATATCCTTGACTTGTCAGACATCGGTCTGTTCCGACTCACTACTGCATTATATCTTTTCCAAACCTCTTCTTGACTCCTTTCTTAGCTCTGTGCACCCAACAGTAGTACTGAGAATGGAACAGACTTCCACACAGAGACCTTAACTTCATCTCCAAATGTTGCCAACCAGACTGCTTGCTAAAATCTAGCTCCAGACTTAGCTGACTTTAAGCACTTTTTCCAAAGAGAGTATAGAAATCCTGGCCTTCCCTTGTTTAAGACCCCTGCCTGACAGGCCCTGAATTCCAAAGCTGAACTTTCAATAAAATCAAAAGGACATTTGCAGGAAAGTGAACAACCAAAACCTCTGAGAATTTGTCCAGATTGGGGTTTCAGCAGGGAACTCTTTCTCTGCTGATAGGGATGTTTCTAATTATCTGCTGTCTCCCTCTTTCACCTCAGACTGACATGAGAATCAGTAGTGGGCAAATCCCTTCCCCACCCAGAAATTATGAGTAAGACCAGCCACAGCTGCTGGATGCTCTCAAAGAAGGGACAGTGCTTGACCTGCCTTGCACAAGGCAGCTGCTTCTACCAAGCAGGAGACTCAAAAGGAAGTTGCCTGTGGATGAAAGTGATCTCTCCATAGCATATATCTCCCTTTGAGATGGGCAACAAGTTCCTCACATTTTTTTAATTTCAATGGGTGGTGTTTCTATCAACTGAGACAAACAGCTACTCTTTCAGGTCCTCCACATCTGGTCTATTCTCTCTCATGGGACCCAAATACCTGCTGGGGCCCACCATGCCATGGCAGGTGAGAGGCATTATCCTACCTACATGTCACTTAGCAGTTATAGGGCACTTTGCTTTCACTTCCTAAACCAAACACAGCAAAACAACACACTTAGTATGCTGTCTCAGCAAAAAACAGTGCCACCCTGGGCCAAAGCTGCTGTGACTTTCTGTTTAGCTATCAGACAGGTTAAGAAGCCCAAGCAAGCACTGGACAGGAAGCCATGAGCATGGAAGCCTGCAGGAATCATACTAATCAGAAGTACCAATTCCTTACCAGAAAGCTCTCCTCCTGTGGGAAGAGAGTTGCCTCTAACACAGATGAGAGCCAAGCAGAGCCTTGAGATGATGTCCTTCTACTAGAAAAATGATCAAGGATGGGTTTAAGCACAGCTGGACATGCCTGGATCCATTAGAGGACAACAAGAACACTGTAGTCTGTCGATGTTCCCCTGGCAAACTGAAGGAGAGCCTAACCATGTGTGTAACTAAGCCAGGACAGGGCATGGCAGGAATTGCAGCCTTCACACATAGGGGACAGCTCTCGGTGGAGGCATAGCTGTCAGGAGGTCTGAGATGGGGAAATACCAGCTTCTTGACAGAAAGGGCACAAAAGAGCAAAAACTCCCTACATGGACAGATGCAGAAGGTTTAGAAAAGGAGTAATATCTCCAAGATGACTAACAGGCTTCCATTGACTCTGTGGGTCATGCTTTCGTGTGTTGCATCAGCTGCGACCATTATACAAGCACAGAGCTAAGCACTTCCAGGCTTTCTCCGGAAAAGAAGCATCTCCTCGGAAGATCCTGTGCACCTCCATTTGTGTGCACCAACAGCGCTCAACTAGCAGATGAAGTGTGTGGGCCTAAAGAAGCAGTCCCCATGACTTCTATACCTTCTGCTTACCTGTGAAAGGAGAAGATGGTTGTCTGCAATCTGCACAGAAAAGTCTTGTAAGCCGTTGTTTACATAATGTAGAATCAATTCTTAAAGCTGGTAGTATGAATTATATTGAAAACATACATATCAGACTGTTTGCCAACTGGGGCTCCTCAGCTACAGTCCCAAAGGCTGAAAATACGTGTTTAATAAAAAGATATTGCTATTAAATATTAATTCCTCCCTGTAACATTACCTCTGATCTCTCATATGTTTCATTTCCTAAAGTCAACCTAAGATTATTTCATTCCAGACCCTTGTTTTCTCTGCTGTCACTTCTTTTCCAGAAAATCTTTCCCATTCCCAAAAAGCTGGATGCATGTTGCAGGAGTTTCTTCTTCCGGGACTTTCTCACATACGAATGTGCAGTGGATAGAACTGAGTTTCTTGACAAGGCAGTGATTCCCCTGCCTAATTCCCACACTGGTTCCCCAACTTGTAAAATGGGTGTTATACTCTTCCAAGTTTTGCAAGTGCCTTAAGGGCTGCTGTCAAGATGCTTTTCTTGGAAAGCACAAACAACAGTCACTATTGAACTACTGCTATCTGCAGATCACTCCTTCACCAAGAAGGTAAAGATTGTCTTGTGGAGATGTGCCAGATGATAGATCCTGAGTTCATGTTCAGCTTTCAAGCACCCTAAACTCACCTTTACACCTTACATCATGAACCTATGGAGGCCCTTTCCTTGCAACTGCTGATGTCAGCTTGAGACCTGAGTGAGGAGATCCTCTTCTCCTTGAGTGCCTTGCATGGTGAGAAGACAAGAGAAGCGTTCTGTCAGCTTTTGGGGAGGAGCTGAATGAAAAGGACTAAAGGACAAGCGTGAGCAGACCTAATCTCCAGTCTTCAGGTGTGACAAAAAACAGGTGTGTCACAGAGTCAGAGGAACTACCTAAGTCATGGTTGCATTGAAAGAAATACAGGCACCAGCTCTGTCCAGATGTCCCCCGAGAGAGAAGTCACCTTGGTCTTATGTTGTTGACAGCTATTTTGCGGGATATCTAGAAGAAAGAGGGAGAATGGTATTCATTGGAGAAGTCTCTTTTACTGCTAGAAGCACATGTGAGTTCTCTACATCACTGTAGTCTAGCTGAGGAGCTGCATTCTCTGAAGAGGATGTTATTGGGACCTCACAGAGAAAAGCAAGTGGAGGGATCAGCTGGCAGGTGTGGCTACTGGCTACCAGCAGCTAGCAAGAATGGTTAACAAGAGCAGTAGTTCTGCTCTTCAGGGTGAATCAAACCTCAGGTGATGTTCTCAGTTCAGCAGCCTAACTGGTGAGAGCTGGTAGAGTTCCACCACTTGGCACCTTGCCAGGCCAACAGTTTATGAGTGAGGTATTGATGAAGGAGTCTGCATGGGAGTAGTCTCCTTGCCTTGACTTAAGCCAGCAAGCTGCTCAAGAACTTTGCCAGGGGCACTGCAATTCAGTCTGTTGAACTGGCTACAATCCCTGGCTCTAACACAAACTTCCAGGATGACCTTGACAAGTCACTTAATTTCTGCATGCCTCATGGTTCAAATATTGCTTGCTTGAGCTTGGATTGTAAAGTATTTGCTACACTGATTCTAGGTCTGGGACAGTCTTTGCTGGGACAGTAATAATACAATTCATATCTCAGCCTGGCCAAGACCTCTGAACTTGAATGTTGCAAACTGTTAGTTGTAGAATATGTCTAATCTGCATGCACTTTGCAGCATGTCTCAGAGCCCTGATTTCCTGGTTGTCCAAAGCATGCGCACTGCTGCTTCCTTCCATGGTGTACAACTGCTGGGCCTTCCAATTTAAACATTACATAAATGAGTTCTGCCATCTTGTCTGGGTGAAACTGGTGAAGTTCCAAAAAGCAACTGAAAGACACATTTGCTGTACTGAACACAGGAAAACCCAGCTCCTATTTTCAGCAAAAAATGTCATATTTAACCATTTAATTAAGCATAAGCATGCACGTCAATATCAATTCTGGCAGTATGACCTGGAATTTATGAATGTACCAGTTAAAAAAATAACAAAAGGAGAAGGAAAACCCTACAGGTTTACATTTCACTAGTATTATTTTTTTTGCCCTTCTGTGGTAGGTTAACCAGTAATTGATAAGTGATCTCCCTGTCCTTATCTCAACCTACTTCTTATTTTCTCCACCTGTCTTGTTGAGGAGGGAGACTGAGAGAGTGTCTTGGTGGGCATCTGGCAGCCAGCCAAAGGTTAACTCCCTACACCTTCAAATTGATTTCTTCACAGAACTGTTAATATTTATACAATTGATTTTCCAATCTATGCATAAATGACTAAGATTTATTCACAGTCAATCAATTCCAATGTTAGAACTTAATTAAAGAGGCAGCGTTAGTACGAATAATGATGCTTCTGCTGAACTTATTCCTTCAAAAGATTATATGCTCTATGATATGCATATTAACTGTGGAAAAGGGGGCTGTAACTAAGTTCAGCTAAAAAAACTTACAATATTCCTATACATTATATTATATAACCAAAATGAAATCAATGGCATTATCAGGTTTGCAGCTTCTGTAAGTAAACTGATGTACTTGGGATTCCTTGCAAGTTTTGCTGGACTAAGTCACAAAGAAAGGATGTGCTTATTTGCAATAACACTGTTACTCTGTTAGTCGTTAAAGAGGATACTTGTTGTTCTTCTCTGTTCCTTTGGTCCAAACACAGGGATAATATTTCATAAGTAGCTTATGCTGAGTCAGTTTTCAAAACTCCTAATGCCAGCACATGAGACAATTATCCCATGCACAGCTTTGAAAAATTGCAATGAGCTCCACACTTGGTTGTGAGTATGTAGAACAGGTAACAAAACAAGGCACTCTGAAGATGTCTTCTTTTTTGTAGTAGGCACTTTTGTTTTATATAGTATGGGGAGTATCCATCCTTCTCCAAGACAATCTCACAACCAGCAACAGGCTGCACCTTGGAGGCCAAATAAACTCTCAACATTGAGGCAAGTTAAGTTCCAGCGTTACAAATTGTTCACATTACAGATTAGGATTAGAGCCTGAGCTAGGCTAAGAAGATATTTCAATGGAAGAAGACTCATAGGAAATGGTTGTAGGTTAAAGCAAGAAACTTTTGCCTTCACAAAAACAATGGATCATTCTGGAGACAAAATGGCAAGTGTATCCACCTGCCAGATTTGTAGGAACATTTGTATGTGGCTGGTGGGAGTCAGTAGATCTGATATCTAAATCATATATTCCACATTCCTTGGATGATGGCTCAGCTCAGACTAGGGTCTTGTTTGCAGAAGGAATCCCTGGCTGATGAACAGATTGGAAGTAGCATGGACACAGAAAGAGGAATATGCTATGCACCTTAAGAATATTATTGTCCTTATAACCAGCTGCCCACTGGAAGGTGTACCACTCAGGCTACTACACAAAAGAAAAAAGAAAATTCACCTGCCTCTGTCCAACAGAGTATGCCTCACATGTAATGATTCTAACACCTGTCTGTGGTGTTAGGAAGCCAACTAAGTATAACTGGAGATGGAAAAATCTGTTAGACTGTGGAAGTCATGCAGAATAGGTATGCTTTATTGCTGAAATCGTACAGCTTTTAGCATCTTGTATTTGTGTAGTAAACACATGCAGCTTTTTGTAATCTCAAGTCAGAAGGAAAAGAAAGTTAAAATCATGCTTAAGCATCAGGCTGTGATTTGAGAAACAGGTCTGTCTCTATCTGCATTTACACATGCCTTCTATGTGCAAGAAAAACATAAAAAACTTTGTGTCTTATTCTAGTTCTGAACATAGTTTCTGAGTTTCAATATGGATTTCTAAAAAGCAGCAAGAGGGGGGACAAAAAGGGGAGCAGACAAGTTTGGGGAGACTATCTTTGGGTTTGGAAGCAGATACTGAGGCTTGTTTGGCAATCCCTGAGAATCTTTGCATCTGCAAAATAAACACTGAATAGAAAATGTTGTGAGCACTGGCACAGTCAAAAGTAGGAAATTAACCACAAGGATTATGTGTACCAACAGCCTGGCAGAGGAAATATTTTCTTTTGGGGAGTATTTTCAGGAAAATAATGGAGACAGTATCATGGATATACGCAGATATCAGGAGCGATATTGATAAGGTAAGGCCAATTTTATTTGAGAGAAGTATTAGAATTAAATGTTGAGATGCTGAAAAGAAAGCAAGTTTCCCATACGCCTTGGGAATCCACAAAAATTCTGTTAGTCTTGGGCTTTTAACTCCCCATTTGTGATCCCAGTATGAGCACATAAGTGAGCAGAAGCTGGTATGCCTCTGCTTTGCCGAAGATCAGAGTTTGAATCCTGCCCAACTGTCCAAGCTTAATTCTCCAGCCATTCTTTTCCTCAGTTGTTGTTTCTTTATTCTCCAGACACTCATGGAAGGGTCACTAAATATGAAAACTGCTCCACAGCTCAGGAAAAAAGCACAGGAGCTAGACAGACAGATGGGCCTAAGCTGCAAAAACATGGCCTAGAGCTAAGCTTCTGTTATGTTTGGCTTTGTTTGTTCTGAGGGGTGAAAAAATCCTTCTTGCTGACTAGCCTACCGTTCCTTCTCCAGGACTACCCAGGTGAAAAGGTTAGATTTTTTATTTCTTAGTTTGTTTAGGCATCTGATTCTTATTCACATCAATTTCCATGCTCTGTCTCCACAAGTATATGTAGTTTTCCAGAGGCTTCTGCATTATATCCCTCATAAAATCCCATATTATCAAATTGACCTTTCCAACACCATAACAAGCACACTGGTATGCATAGAATTAAGCAGAACTAATGACACCATGATATGCTCTGCAGTACAGTTGAAGAGGACAAAGCTGTTCCCAGAAGTCTGGCCTTGGAAACAGACTACAGCTAGAGAAGGGAAATAAGAAAGTATGTTGAACAGAAAAGATGGTGTCAGCGCACAGCAGTATAAATATAGTGCACAGCACTGTAAACATAAGTGAGACCCTCATCTGAGGCACAGCCCTGTGGCTTAAAATTTCTTTTTGAGTGCCTGCACTCCCATGTCAAAAGGCAGTTTCTGAACAGCAGGATTTAGAGACCTGTCCAGCTCCATGCCGAGATGTGGACAGCTAAAACCTTCCTCAGCCCTCCTTCATTTACATGGGACTGTGAGAGACTGAAAGACTTAATGTCTCAAACGTTGTGGTGGGGCAAGTTCTGCCTAACAGCCAACTCTGCAGAACAACAAACCCCGCACAGCAACGAACCTCAGGCACGTGAGAAGTTGGTCAGCAACAGGATACGGAGGGCATGTGGAAGGGTGCACCGTTCCCTGTTCTGACACAATGAGCAGGGCAGCTCACCATGTACGGGCAAAGGTCAAAGAATGGCCATACCTGCAGGGAGGGAGGAGTGATTCCCCAAATGACCCCCAAACCCACTGACCCATTTCCCGAAGGTTCTGGAAGCACAAACCGTGCATGACACCTAATTAGCCTAATGAGTTCAAGTGCCTGCCTGAAGGAGGGGCAAGGACGTTATAAAAGGACACAAACTGAAGCCCCAGGTGTGTGTGCCCTCTGGAACTGGACCCGTCGGCTGGCTGGACCAATGCAGGACCCAGGACTGGTGAAATCTTTCTCTTTTCTCCCTCTGTCTCTCTCTCTTTTTTCCTTGTAATCCCTACACCTCATACCTTTAGACATAAACCATTGACAAAGTCTGGGACTAGGAGTGGATCCAGCCGCCCTTAGGCTCCTCTCTAGGAGGAGTCTAGAAAGCAAGGGGGTCCACTCTGAACCTTGTGACTCAGTGGGAGGGGTCTCCTTACTTTCTTCCCTGAACTGATCTCCAAATAAGCAAGGCTTGTAGTATATGTTTGGTGACATATGGTTGGCATGTGTTACACAGTTTACTGACTTACTGACTTTTATGCCAACTCTTGTAAGTAAGTAAAAGTTGATTTTTGTGAGTTAAAGGATCCCTGGTGTCGTTTCACCTTAATCCTGACCTGGGAATCGACAAACCTGAGTAGTCATCCTGAGAAATTGGGGTGTGACAGGGGCAAAATGGGGCCACAGCATTCTCTAGCAAGATTCTTAACATAGACAATGCTTGGCAGGACCACAGGTGCCAGCCCCTGCATTTGAGATTTCACCCAAAGGACTTTCCAATAGCGAAACTCGAGAATTCAATGCTCACAGTGGTACAATCTAGTTATCGCTGTCATGAAGGGAGATGGGTCTCTGGGTGGGATAATGAACCAAGAACACAGTGTCCTGAAGTTAGTAAGAGAGGGCCTAAGACATTTTCACTCCCTTGTCCCATGGGACAGAGAACCTTGACACATTGATACAGGCAGTCCCCATACATTATAAGATAAAAAACAAAGCTCTTTCTTTCAAAAGCAGGACTCTAACGCCACTTTCCATTGTCCAGCTGAAGGATTGACTGCTCTGACTTCAGGACTATCTGAAGATGGGACTAATGTCTCATCCTCTTTAGCTATGAGAGGAGGAAAACTCTGTGATTACTACACTGTTGAAACTGGTATTGTGCTTCTCAGACATCTTGGGTTTGGTTAATTTAAATGTATTTCAGGGGCTCATTTAAAGAACATTGTTTCAAAATTACAACAATGAAATTATTGGAAAACTGGAGGCTCAGAGAAAATGTTTGTGGAGATCCAAATGATTCTTCCAGGGCTCAGAAAAGTGGATAAGGTGGTTTTGAGCCAGATGAGTTCTAAATTAGCCTTGAGCAAAAATTCATCCTGGTCATAATTTAAGATCACTATAGCAACATAATCACACTCACCAAGTATGCGACATCATAAAATTAGAGCAGACTTTGCCAAAAAAAATCTGGTTTCTTCCCTTTTTTTTTTTTTAAATAGATTTAAATCTGTATTATGAAAGTGGCAGCAATAGTTCAGGATCAAGATCTGATTTCATTCTGTAGTTAAGGAAAAGCCATTAGAGTCATATGCTAGTTACATTTTCAGCAGGTATCTCCTAGAATATGGAACCACCCTGTTTTCTAAGGGATCCATGAATTTTTACATGGCAGAAACAGAAGATACAGTAAGATCAGGATGAAAGGAATGACGCAAGGAGACTGTGTTGAGTCAATAGTGCAGTGGGAGGGAAGACTGAGAAGTAAGTTATGCTAAGGCAAATCCTTCCCCACAGACGTTCAGCCATTCATGATTGAGGGGAAGGTATACATTTTGCACAAGAGCAGAAATTACATCATTGTTCTGGATTCTGCACAGTTCATCTGGGTACAGCACTGAGGAGCCAGACAGAGTAGAAACCTCAAACTATGCCCTGTAATCTGCAACACCCAATACCTCAGCTACAAATGAAGCTTCTCAGCTAATTTCTTCCACGTATTTCAAGCACCGTTGTGTTCCTGGAGAAAGGATTGCAAAGAGCGCAGGCACATTCTTACTTCTTGTGACAGCAGCAAAACTCCATGGGCCTCAGTGGGAACACTGCTGGAAAGATCCCATGCACAGAAAGCAGTAGTGACAACATGTTAAATACAGCACCCTTATCGGGTCTGGCACGCTCAGCTTCCTTGCACAGGAGTTTTACTGGCTGTACGTAAAAGCTTTATGCAGCCTTGCAGACATCTATAACCACTGAACACATCCACCCGGCCAAGTGCCAAACCCAAAGATAACCTTGAACCAGTGCCAGACTTGAGAAAATCCTGCAGACTCATCTACAGCTGCAATCAGGATTTCAGGGTGTACAAGCACATACTTGTATTTACAGACGCTTTGGGGAGCTCTGGATCTGGGACATTTAAATGAAAAGGACGCATCCCAATTTTCTTGTACTCCTCTTCTTTAAGGAAAGTTCATTCTCTGCCAGCCACAGAACAGGAGATAACCGGCCAAATCATTTCATACAATGCAGTTTTCATCACACTTTCTGTCCAAGTGACAAGGTATGCACAACAGTCTTGGGCAGCTTTCCAACCAGCTTTCCCATCTTTTAGAATGAGAAGGGGCTGGAATGGAGACTTACCAGTCCTGAAGGCTGGATGAGGCACAGATAAATGTTTGCAATGTCACTTGCTCCATCAAGGAAGCAAGCGTCTCTAGAGGGAAATGACTCAGGGAAGTTGCAGGCAAGCTGTTCTGAGCAGGGGACTGGAAGATGAGCCTCAATAGCATGCTTTCAGCATCACTGCTAGGAAAAGGAGAAAGAAAAAGAAAGTGCAGCCCCCTCCCACCCCTCTGATGGCTTGCAGCAACAAACATACCCGGAAATAACAGAAGACAAGCAGATCTATCTTACTCTTGATGGGACTTCTTGGTGAGGGGGAGCTGGTGCCGTTTGTAGGTGCTCCTTCACTACACAGCTAAGGCAGCAATTTGGTGCTAATTTGCAGTGGTAATTTGTGGCTGTCCATACGATTCACAAGTGTAGCAGTGTTCAGCTACTCCATCAGTGCTTCCCTTCCCACTTGCACAGAAGTAACAATCCATCTGCAACCTGGATGGAATTGCCCTATAGTCAGCCTGAACACCCCTGCCTGGATCCAACCATCCTGCAAGTGTCTGTGATATTCGCTGGCTCATTTTTTTAACTCGAAGGCCTTTGATTAAGCAGTGAACTTAATTACTCTCAAAATCAAGGCATTTCAAGGTGTACATAATCAGTCTTCATCTGTACTCCTTTTTCATGAGTGTACTCACTGGAATTTGTTTCTTAACACCAGCATTAAAAGTGTGAGTTTGCTGTGGCCCTGCTACACAGGTGCATAGTGCTGCAGAATGTATCTGCACCTCTGTAGTTATAGGAGACATGATTCAGCATCCATTATTGCCCTGATTTCTCTCTTCCATGCTGAAAGGGCTCTTCCACTTCCCTAAACACTCACAGGCTAGAAAATCCTTTGGAATCCCTTGGGATCAGGTGGGATCATCCCATGGGAACCTGTGTTCTGCCACTGTTCTCTTCCACATTTTAGTAAAGGGTAGTGGGTAGAAACAAGGAGGAAAGTAGAAATTTCTTATTAAGATTTCCCCAGGACTAATAATTATGTGAATAACTTCCCTTGTTATGTGACAGTCTGATCATTCTATAGACTGACACATTTACACCACAAATCTCTACCTGAAAGTATTCCACCACAAGCATCTTCCTCACAGCCTCACTTGGAGACAGTTGGTCTTCAGCACTCAGTTGCAGGGAGACAGAGAGCAGCATTTGCTTTGAAAAGCTTCCACCCATTCCACCAACAGCCAGCTGCTCACCTTTCAGCTTGCCTTGCTGCAAGCAGGGTCCTGGAGAGCAGCAGGGACTAGATGCTCTCCACCATGACTGGCATTCATCTGTCCTGAAGAACAGCATGCCATCAACACCGTCCATACAGCCTCACACAGTCGTATTTATTCTCTGTCAGGATACAGAAAAGACGAGTCCAGGCTGTCTGGGTATCAACCATTGATTTAGTTATCTCCCATCATAGTACAAGAGCAGTGCTTTTCTACCCAAAATTACACCCAGAGCTGTGGACAGAGCATATGTATCTGAAGTTGAGCAGGATTAGTGGATGGAAAAAGATTTGTCAAAAGAGCAATTGCTGTACTGAAGTATATGAGGGCCTCGACAGACTCTGTCTTTCCACCTGAACTGGTAGAGCTAAATTACTGTTTTTGCAATTTAAATGCACCATCAGCAACCTACACCATATTCCAGCTGCCTGCAGCGATGTGTATGAACAGACAGAGGTTCTTTCTGCTTGCATTATATTTTCTAGTGCTCAGTCCTATCCCTGAAGATCAATGTTGAATGAAAACATGTCACTGCTCCATTTTCTCATATTACACATATATACAGGAAGACAGAAGCACTTAAACTGCTACTATGGGTAATGAGCTAACTCACACCAAACGTCCTCCTCTTTCTTTTGGCACAGGAACAACTAGTCCACACAGGAAGTGGCAGACGCAGACCCTCTGGATCTAGTCCCCTCACACATCACCACAGCAGCTCAGGAAGAGGAAAAGCAGCACAAACCGAGGCACTGTCTGCAGTGAACCACCTAAGAAGTTAAGTCCAGGGCAAGCTAGAATCAGCAGCCATGTCAACCAGAGTCCCCAGACCAGGCCTCATTGTTCTCTGTGAGACTGGGGAAGTGCACTAGAGAAACTAGGTTGGTAATAATAAGCAAAAGAGCAAAAACGTTTTCTAAAATGGCTACTATTTAAAATCTACATGGAGAACAGCCATGTTTTGATCAAAATACATGGTCTCAGAGAAGTGTTTGTTTAGATCTAGCAATTTTTCTCCTTAAGACCTAGTAGGACCCTGAGCATTTTCAAGTGTCTGGTTTCAAATGAAACACTAGAAATAAAAACATTTTTCTGTTAAACTTAACAGCCTGTCTAATAAAAGCTTATTAAATATCTCCTTAAAGTAGATAGCACAGCTTTGCAACTTGAAGTGAGACATGCTTAACCATTCCTGGTTGAGGACCTGAGAACTTTTAGCAGGATATTGAATAAGGATCTCAGCTGCTATCAACACTACAACTCCATGGACATCAACAGGTGAGCTGGCCCAAATAATCCTCTTGACAGTGAAGTGTCTACTGCCTCTTGTTGTGTTCCTATGCTGATGAGTATTTCTCTGCTGTCCTAGCAAAGGAAACAACAAATGAAAAGTTTTACTTAATAGAAATTATCTCAAAAGTGTCCTTCTTCTTGCCTAGGCATTTTCCCTCATTATTAGTAGTCTGTACTCAAGCAAGCCAGATGGCTTTGCATTGTCCTCTTAAGTTTGACTGATGTCAAAACCACATAAGTAGTGACAGCTCGTTTGTACAGTCAGATACTCAGAAATGACCATCATCAACCGTTATCACTTCACACCAGGAAATTTTGTCCAACATGGTCAAAAGATACATTATCTATTGTTGAAACTCCCTTTTTTCTTTGCACATATGCTGAAAGATTTATGTTGTATTAAGAAACATATTGAAAATGTTCTCCCTAGTGTCTAGCAGCCGTGGAGAATAGGTTATCAGGAAGAATGTGAAAAATTCAGTAGACTGCTGCTTCTGCTGATGCCCTTTTTGCTATCAATTTAGAAATACACAAAGCACAGGAACTGTGTCATATTTGGGCAACTATTTTCAGGTACCCTGAGTAACCCCAACAGCAACAGTCCAGAGTCCTGGAGATGATACAGAAACTGAGGCAGTACAGCTGGACTTGCAGGCAGAACTTTAGAGTGGTCAGCTTGAAATGCTACAACACTCCCACGGTCATATATGAGGGCAGAACACTTCCTGTATGGGGAATTATTGCGTCCCAGGGGTGGAGCAACTCAGGTTCATGGATTTCCTTTGTCAGAATTAAGGTGAAATGACATCAGGGGAGTTCAAACAACAATCAGCTTTTGTTCAGCCAAGCTAACCTTGCCCAAGTATAAGTGAACTTATCAATAAGAACCTTGCATCATGTTGTTAAGCTTCTGTTTTGTGGTGGGTTGACCCTGGTTGGATGCCAGGTGCCCACCAAAGCCACTCTATCACTCCCCCTCCTCAGCTGGACAGGGGGGGAGAAAATATAACAAAAGGCTCGTGGGTCAAGATAAGGACAGTTTAATAAAGTGATAGCAAACGTCGTGCGCGCGAAAGCAAAGAAAAACAAATGATGTTATTCTCTACTTCCCATCAGCAGGTGATGTCTAGCCGCTTCCCAGGAAGCAGGGCTTCAGTACGCATAGTGGTTGCTCTGGAGACAAAAATGCCCCCCTTCTGTCTCCCTTTACTTAGCTTTTATATCTGAGCTGACGTCATATGGTATGGAATATCTGTTTGGTTAGTTTAGGTCAGCTGTCCCGGTTATGTCCCCTCCCAAGATCTTGCCCTGCCCCAGCCTGCCATTGGGGGGGGCTACTGATGCAGAGCACAGCGCTATGAGGGCTGCTATGGGGAGTATTAACTCCACCTCAGCCAGACCCAATACAAGGGAGATGTAGAAAAAGAAGTGGAAAAAGGAACATGAAACTGTGTCAGAAAGAAAGCCCTCCCATTGAGTCACAAGGTTCAGAGTGGACCTCCTTGCTTTCTGGACTCCCTCTCAAAGAGGAGCCCAGGAGTGGCTGGATCCACTCCTAGTCCCAGACTTGGTCAATGGTTTATGTTTAAAAGGATGAGGCATAGTGACTGTGGAAAAGAGATGAAAAAAGAGAGGGAGGGAGAGGGGAAGGAAGGAAGGAAGGAAGGAAGAGAAGGAAGGAAGAAAAGGAAGGAAAGGAAGAAAAGGAAGAAAAGGGTTTCACCAGTCCTGGGTGCAGCATTGGTCCAGCCAGCCTAGAGATCCAGTTCCAGAGGGTGCACACTGAGAACACGTTCTCCCTTCTTTTATAGTTGGTGGTCTCGACAGGCACAGTTCACATTCCCAGGGTTCTCTGGAATCAGTCGGTGAGCTTGGGGTTGATTGGAGAGTTGCCTCTCTTTCCCTGCTGCCATGACCACTTAAGATAGAAGCACAGTCCCATGTTCTGTGGGGCCCCCTTCTCCAGGCACATATGCTGTGCTCCTTCTCATGGTCACTTAAGATAAGGAATTGTGGCTTTGGAGAAGCATAGTCCCACCCTCCGTGGAGCCCTCTCCTCCAGCCACATTGTCCTGTTCACACAACTCCAACATTTCTACAGAGGTTTCTTCTCCACCAAAGTTCTTTAACAAATGTTGGAGACACTGACTATAATTTGTCAGACCATCACAGGAATCCAGCACCAAACTTTCCCACCAAGATCCAAGTGTTCATGAAAGACAGAGAGAAGAGAGTGGAAGACTGGGATGGCTCCTGTCAGCATACTTGAACAAGATTGGCAAGAATGTAATTCATAAATGTCTGTTTGTTCCACATTGATTTGTGTACAGTGAATGATTGCTGCATATGTATTTTATGCAGTTCAGGATATTACTTCTGAGTACCAAACACTTCACTATCAAGAAGCCTCTGATTTTTAATAAGAATGTTATTGTTCACATGCCTTTCTGTCTCCATTGAGCTCTATGTCTCTTTCTTCTCACAAAGAAAAGACAATCAATCAAAAGACAAAGGAAGAACTTCATAACAGGAAAGGAGAAATGTTTTGAAGAGGGAGATTTGTTTCATTTCATCTCATTGTTTACAAATAGCTGTCTGACTAAACAGTGGTGTCAGCCACTCCCCAGATGGAGCTCAGTGAAAATAGGTGTGAAAAGAACATGGCCAAATGGACTGTACGCTGATAAGACATGATGATGATACACAAGCAGCAGGCACACATGGGTTCCAGAGTGCCAGCAGAGTGAAATGTGGGCAGGGAGGCAAGAGAAGCCATTTTCCCAGTTCTAGAATGAAGACAGTTCTCTCCCAGCTCAGGAGGAAGAAGCTGGCAATGCACTTATAGATCCAATGTCTTCTCTGCAGTATTCTGTCCCTTCTGTCAATATGCAAAAAGCTAGAGACATTCAGGTACTGCAATGACCCTGAATGGATATTTTGGCTGGGTCAGTTGTGGTACCACACATCCTTGTAAGGCATACCAGCAAGCCTCCTTCAGCAGAATGACAGTGAAAGGTGCTTTTAACTATGCTTCTAGCAAAAGTCAGTGTCATCTCCTGTGTAACTGCCCTCTTGACATTCATGACATCTGAGACTCTACTTTCTCTGGAACTGATCTGGCAGACTGTCATGATTTAAGCCCAACCAGCAACAAAGCACCAAGAGGCTGCTCGCTCACTCCTCTCCCCTGGTGGGATGGGGATGAGAAAATATAACTGTGGGTTGAGACAAAGACAGGGAGGGATCACTCACCAATTATGGTCACAGGCAAAAAAACAGACTCAACTTGGGAAAAAAACCCCATCAATTTAATTTACTACCAATGTAATTAAAACAAGGATATTGAGAAGTAAAACCAAATCTTAAAACACCTTCCCCCCACCCCTCCCTCCTTCCTGGGCTCAGATCCACTCCTGATTTTCTCTGCCTCCTCCCCCCAGCAGCACAGGGGAATGCAGAATGTGGGTTGGGGTCAGTTCATCACGCATTGTCTCTGCTGCTTCTTCCTCCTCAGGGAGAGGACTCCTCACTCTTCCCCTGCTAGAGCATGGGGTCCCTCCCATGGGAGACAGTCCTCCATGAACTTCTCTGGCATGGGTTCTGTCGTGGTTTCAACCCAGCCGGTAACAAAGGACCACGCGGCCGCTCGCTCACTCCTCCCGCCCCCCTCCGGTGGGATGGGGGGGAAGACGGAGGAGAGAAAAAAAACAAACCTGGAACCTCGAGGGTTGAGATAAAGGCAGTTTACTGGAACAACACAAAGAAATTGCAACAACAACAACGGTACTAATGAAAAAGTATACAAAAAGAGTGATGCACAGTGCAACTGCTCACCACCCGGGACCCGACGGTCTGCCACTTCCCCCACCGAAAAGAAGAGCCCACCCCCCGGCCCGCTCCCCCTTTATATACTGAGCATGATGTCACATGGTATGGAATAGCTCCTTGGCCAGTTCAGGTCAGCTGCCCCGGCTATGCCCCCCACCTCCCAGGTTCCTGTAAAAATTAACTCTATCCCAGCTGAACCCAGGACATTATCCACCCCTTATTCTATACCATCTACATCATGCCCAGATCTTACATTTTCCAATCGACCACTACCACTTCCTTGTCTTATATATATAAGTATATGGACTTGCGTCCGTCCCCGTCGTCCCCCCGCACACACACACACACGCGAATGGTATTCCTTTAGCATATGGGCTATTCCTCTAATGTGTCCATTGATTTTATTTAGTCCATGACTTTGGGGCTCCATCTGTTGTAACAGTTCTTCAGGATAAGAGAGATGGTGTGAGATGGTGGGTCGTTGTATGCTGCCTCTGGAACTTGTGGCTAGTACATTTGGTGCAACTCACGCCCTTGGTCTGCAGGTCGAGGATGTTGATCTTGAGGAAATTGCTGGGTGTCAGTTCAAGTTCTGTCGCTGTTGTACTTGGCTTAGTTTCAAAGTCCATCCCGCAGTCATTTGGGTAATTCTTACAGTAATACCCTTGATATGGCATATAGACACTATAGATACAATGACATGCATTGGCAGGGTATTTAGCAGTTAGGTATCATACAGCCCAATTCACTGGCTATTCTCTCCCAAAATCAAATCTCCCTGAGGTACACATCGAACTTCCCCATCCTTCTGCATCACCCACCAGGTGTACCCAGGTCCCTGAGCAAAAACAACCCCTTGAATGGGTTTGCCTCTGCTTGAGGGAGGACTAACCCAGACTGTCTTTCCTAACATACTCCTCATGCGCACTACAGGGACTTTATCCCCTTCTACAGTATGTGGAAGTCTTGGTTGGGCAGGGCCAGCCCGATTGGCGGATCCTCTAGTATTAACTAACCAGGTGGCTTTTGTTAAATGTGTATCCCAATGTTTGAAAGTCCCACCCCCCATCGCTCTCAATGTAGTTTTCAGCAGTCCGTTGTATCGTTCGATTTTTCCGGAGGCCGGTGCGTGATAAGGGATGTGATATACCCACTCAATGCCATGTTCTTTGGCCCAGGTATCTACGAGGTTGTTTCGGAAGTGAGTCCCGTTGTCCGACTCGATTCTTTCTGGGGTGCCGTGTTGCCATAAAATTTTCTCTTCAAGGCCCAGAATAGTGTTCTGGGCAGTGGCATGGGACACAGGGTATGTTTCCAGCCATCCAGTGGTTGCTTCCACCATTGTAAGCACATGGCACTTGCCTTGGCGTGTTCGTGGGAGTGTGATATAGTCAATCTGCCAGGCCTCCCACTGTTTATATTTCAGCCATCGCCCCCCATGCGACAGGGGTTTTTGCCGCTTGGCTTGCTTAATTGCAGCACATGTTTCACATTCGTGGATGACCTGTGCGATAGTGTCCATGGTCAAGTCCACCCCTCGATCTCGAGCCCATCTATATGTTGCATCTCTCCCCTGATGGCCTGAGGTATCGTGGGCCCACCGAGCCATAAATAGCTCACCCCTACGTTGCCAGTCCAGGTCCACCTGAGACACTTCAATCTTGGCGGCCTGATCTGCCTGCTGATTGTTTTGATGTTCTTCAGTGGCCCGACTCTTGGGTACATGAGCATCTACATGACGTACTTTTACCACTAGCTTCTCTATCCGAACAGCGATATCTTGCCACAGTGCGGCAGCCCAAATGGGTTTACCTCTGCGTTGCCAGTTGCCCTTCTTCCATTGCTGTAGCCACCCCCATAGGGCATTTGCCACCATCCATGAGTCAGTATAGAGATAGAGCACTGGCCACTTTTCTCTTTCAGCAATATCTAATGCTAGCTGGATGGCTTTCACCTCCGCAAACTGACTCGATTCACCTTCTCCTTCAGCAGTTTCTGCAACTAGTCGTGTAGGACTCCATACAGCAGCCTTCCACCTCCGATGTTTTCCCACGATGCGACAGGACCCATCAGTGAACAGGGCATATTGCCTCTCATTTTCTGGCAGTTTATTATACAGCGGGGCCTCTTCAGCCCGTGTCACCTCCTCCTCTGGCAACATTCCAAAGTCTTTGTCTTCTGGCCAGTCCGTGATCACTTCTAAAATTCCTGGGCGACTGGGGTTTCCTATGCGAGCCCGTTGTGTGATCAGTGCAATCCACTTACTCCACGTGGCATCAGTCGCGTGATGTGTAGAGGAAACTTTCCCTTTGAACATCCAGCCCAGCACTGGCAGTCGGGGTGCTAAGAAGAGCTGTGTTTCAGTACCAACCACTTCTGAAGCGGCTCGAACTCCTTCATATGCTGCCAATATCTCTTTTTCAGTTGGAGTATAGCGAGCCTCGGATCCTCGATATCCCCGACTCCAAAACCCCAGGGGTCGGCCTCGGGTCTCTCCAGGTGCTTTCTGCCAAAGGCTCCAGGTAGGGCCATTCTCCCCAGCTGCAGTGTAGAGCACATTTTTAACATCTGGTCCTGTCCGGACTGGCCCAAGAGCTACTGCATGAACAATCTCCCGCTTAATTTGTTCAAAGGCTTGTCGTTGCTCAGGCCCCCATTTAAAATCGTTCTTCTTCCGGGTAACTTGGTAGAGAGGACTTACAATTTGACTGTAATTTGGAATATGCATTCTCCAAAAGCCCACAACACCTAAGAAAGCCTGTGTTTCCTTTTTATTAGTCGGTGAGGACATAGCTGCTATTTTGTTGATCACGTCCGCAGGGATCTGACGACGCCCGTCTTGCCATTTTACTCCTAAGAACTGGATCTCCTGCGCAGGTCCCTTGACCTTACTTTCTTTTATGGCAAAGCCAGCCTTCAAAAGGATTTGGATTATTTTCTTCCCTTTCTCAAAAACTTCTTCTGCCGTGCTGCCCCATATGATGATGTCATCAATATATTGCAGGTGCTCTGGAGCTTCACCTTTTTCTAGTGCAGTCTGGATCAGTCCATGGCAAATAGTGGGGCTGTGTTTCCACCCCTGGGGTGTACTGGACACCCCTCCAAGTGAAAGCAAACTGTGGCCTGCACTCCGCTGCCAAAGGAATGGAGAAAAATGCATTAGCAATGTCAATTGTGGCATACCACTTAGCTGCCTTTGATTCCAGTTCATATTGAAGCTCTAACATATCTGGCACAGCAGCGCTCAGCGGTGGCGTGACTTCATTCAGCCCACGATAATCTACTGTTAGTCTCCAATCCCCATTAGATTTCCGCACGGGCCATATGGGACTATTAAAGGGTGAGTGAGTCTTGCTGATCACTCCTTGGCTCTCCAATTGGCAAATCAGCTTATGGATGGGGATCAGGGAGTCTCGGTTGGTGCGATATTGCCGCCGGTGTACCGTCGTGGTAGCAATTGGCACCTGTTGTTCTTCAACCTTCAGCAACCCCACAACCGAAGGGTCCTGGGAGAGACCAGGCAGGGTAGACAGCTGTTCAATCTCCTCCGTCTCCAATGCAGCTATACCAAAGGCCCAACGGTACCCTTTTGGGTCCTTGAAATACCCCCTTCTGAGATAATCTATACCAAGGATGCACGGGGCCTCTGGGCCAGTTGCAATGGGGTGTTTATGCCACTCATTCCCGGTTAGACTCATTTCGGCTTCCAATACGGTTAGCTCTTGGGATCCCCCTGTCACACCAGAGATACAGATGGGTTCTGCCCCTTTATAACTTGATGGCATTAGGGTACATTGTGCACCAGTGTCTACTAGAGCCTTATATTCCTGTGGGTCTGACGTGCCAGGCCATCGAATCCACACTGTCCAGTAGACTCGGTTGTCCCTCTCCTCCACCTGGCTGGAGGCAGGGCCCCTCTAATCCTGGTTAGAATATCTGTTACCCACTTTTTGCACATGTGAATCAGAAGTCCCTTCAAGAGGATCAGAAATGAGATCGGCCCATCTACTGCGCCCGGGGGACTGCTCACGGGAAACTGGAGCAGCAGTTTTCCAAGAAGAATCTTCTTTTCTGGTTGCTTTTTCTCGCAACTCCCGTACCCGTGAATCCAAGACTGAGGTAGGTTTTCCATCCCACTTCCTCATGTCCTCTCCATGGTCACGCAGGTAAAACCACAGGTTAGCCCGTCGTGTGTACTTTCTCTCTTCTCTCTCTTGGGCAGAGGAACGCTTACTCCCAATAACTGCAATGCGGGCCTGTACAGGTGAGGAGGAGGACATATCTACTTTGAATTGCTGGAACTCTTGGGACAATTCCTCTACAGCTGAGACACAGGCCCGTAGGGAGGAAGAGAGACTTCCTTCATATTGCCGGAGTTGGACAGCCAATTCATCCACCGTTTGTCCATAGCCTTCTTTCCAGGACATTACTGCCAATGAGTTGGCATAGGTTGGTGGTGCACTTCGTAGAAACTTCTGCCACATCGGTTGTGTGCATTGGACTTCATCTGGATCTGTGGGTGACTGCGCATTTTCTGGATCATTATAAATCACCTCCAGCACGGCTAATTCCCTCAGGTACTGGATACCTCTCTCCATGGTGGTCCACTTGCCTTGGTGACATGTAACTTCATCCCTGAAAGGGTATCTTTCCTTTACACCTAACAGAAGTCGCCTCCAGAGGCTGAGGACTTGTGTTTTTCTCCCAATCGCCTTGTCGATACCCCCTTCTCTAGACAGAGATCCCAACTGCTTGGCTTCCTTACCCTCTAATTCCACACTACTAGCCCCATTATCCCAGCATCGGAGCAGCCAGGTAACAATGTGCTCACCTGGGTGGCGGCTAAAATCTTTTCGCATGTCACGCAACTCACTCAGGGATAGAGATCGGGTAATTATTTCAGGTTCTGCCTCTTCCTCCTGTTCTCGCGATGACCCTGGTTCATCTTCATCTCTCACTGAGCGAACTGATTTCTTTGTGTGTTTCTTTTTCTGTACAGGGGCAACTGATACTGGCACAGGTTGGTTCTCTGGTTTAGTGGCAGTATCTGTCACCGGGGTAGGGGCAGCCATGGTACCTGTTGTCGTGGTAGGGGCGGCCACGGTGCATGTTGTCGGGGTTGGGGCAGCCACGGTGCATGTTGTCGGGGTTGGGGCAGCCACGGTGCATGTTGTCTTGTTTTCCATCTTTTCCCCCTTTTCCCCCTGGGGGTGCTGCATAGCATCAAGCAGGGTTTGGTAGATACCGGCCAGGGCCCAGCACAGTGTAGTGAGTTGTGTGTCTCTGGGATAGCCACAGCATTTTCCTTTCAAATATTCTACCACTTCATGAGGGTTCTGCAGTTGTTCGGGAGTGAACTTCCAAGTCACTGGAGGTGAGAAGTTCTCTAGATACCTGCCCACATCCTCCCACACGCCGTGCCACCCATGAATATCCAGCTTTGGGACAGATCTCTGGGTGGTACTCTTAAAGAGCCTCTTTGTAGCCCTAGACAAGACCTGAAACATAGTCAGGAGGCATAGCACTAACAGCACACAGGCTTGCGCATCCCAAGGATATTCAAAATTCTCGAAAACTGTTGTAATTAGTTGGAAAGAGAAAAGGGAGGGGAACGGATGGGGGGAAGTATTCCCCCCTGACTTCCCCATGGGTTGGGTGTAATTACCAATAAAATCCGACAGAAGGTGCCCAAAGTCTGGAAATGATATCACTGCCTCATACAGATAACAGCTTAACCTCATGACCAGTGATGTAATCATTTCACAAGTCGACATTGCCCAGTACAGCAAAATGATAATCCCAATCACTCTCCCAGAGATGAGATACGCAACTACAGGCAATACATAAAGCATATAAGAACTTACAAAACGCCACCATGTAAACAGCTGAATCAACACTGTGACTAACATCTATTTATCTAGTATAAGAAATGCGTATGACAAATTTGTTTCAACACGCTCTGGCCAGATCTGTCGTTATCTCAACCCTTCGTGCCCCACGTTGGGCGCCAAAAAGGACTGTCGTGGTTTCAACCCAGCCGGTAACAAAGGACCACGCGGCCGCTCGCTCACTCCTCCCGCCCCCCTCCGGTGGGATGGGGGGGAAGACGGAGGAGAGAAAAAAAACAAACCTGGAACCTCGAGGGTTGAGATAAAGGCAGTTTACTGGAACAACACAAAGAAATTGCAACAACAACAACGGTACTAATGAAAAAGTATACAAAAAGAGTGATGCACAGTGCAACTGCTCACCACCCGGGACCCGACGGTCTGCCACTTCCCCCACCGAAAAGAAGAGCCCACCCCCCGGCCCGCTCCCCCTTTATATACTGAGCATGATGTCACATGGTATGGAATAGCTCCTTGGCCAGTTCAGGTCAGCTGCCCCGGCTATGCCCCCCACCTCCCAGGTTCCTGTAAAAATTAACTCTATCCCAGCTGAACCCAGGACAGGTTCTTTCCACAGGCTGCAGTCTTTCAGGCACAGGCTGCTCCAGCGTGGGCTTTCCCATGGAGTCACAGCCATCTTCAGGGTCATCCACCTGCTCCAGCGTGGGGTCCTCCACGGGCTGCAGGTGGGCATCGGCTCCACCGCTCACGTCCATGGGCTGCAGGGGGACAGCCTGCTGTCTCACCATGGGCTGCAGGGGCATCCCTTCCTCCAGAGCACCTCCTCCCGCTCCTTCTTCACTGACCTTGCTGTCTGCAGAGGGGTTGCTCTCACATCCAGCTCCCCTCTCTGCTGCAGATTCCCCTTCTCAAATATGTTATCCCAGAGGGGCTACCACCGTTGCTGATGGGCTCGGCCTTGGCCAGAGGTGGATCCAACTTGGAGCCAGGGAAGCTTCTGGCAACTTCTCACAGGAGCCACCCCTGCAGCCCCTGCACCACTACCAAAATCCTGCCACACAAACCCAAAACACATACACATCCCTGGGCCAGGACAAAACTGTGGATTGTGTTGATGACTCCCCTGATTAATGTTATCACATCCTTTGAACCTGCAAATGGAGGAGCCAGTGATATGGGCATGACAAATCGATACCAGTAAGCTGTCACCTCCTTCCCCACACTTTAGCTTTGTGTGTGCTTGTATGTGCAGCATATATTTGGAAACAGCTCATTCTCCCTCTGCAGTGATCAGAGGCCTATACTGGGCCTAATGCTTTTCCTCAGCCTCAGACCTAGTAGCTTTGGATATCCATCTTTCATTTGGCAGAGTTTGCATTCAATCTCTGCATGTCAGCAGCTCCTTTTGGTGCTTCACAATGCACTGCAGCATGTGGGTAGCAGCATGAGAGCCTGCCTGCTGGATTGTGTTGACAGCAGGCCCTACACAGAAGCAGGAGAAGAGATTATGGTTATGTGAGTGTGGAGAAAGCCCTCTTCTCCCACCTGCAAAGGCCTGGACTATCTGGTCTGTTTCTTGCAGCAGGGACTCTGCCCTTTTTCACTTTCTAGTTAAGATGAAGAAAATGTAAAATTATATCCTGTAACTCCACTGGTGATAGCTTTTATGACTTGTCTAGTAGCTGGCCTCTGAAGAGCTCTGAATTGTTATAGAAAGTGTACAGTTCAGCAGCACAGACAAATCCATGCATAGTGCTATTTGAAGACTGACTACAGATCACCTGGAAATAAATGTCACTGTGCAAAGACAAGGTTGGCAGATTACAGAGTCTGTGCAGAGAAAGAGCCATAGGGGACACTGGTTTTGGTTGGGCAAGATTGTGGCAATGGAGTTGGCCGATGGCTCTTTCTGTCTCCAAGCCTGTCACAAATTGCAAGGTTTGAGAAAAGCTTTTTACTCTATTATTTAGCACAGAGATTAACTAAAGGCTTGGTTTTGTCAAGGAATTATGTACCAGTATGTATGTCTTTATCACCACCACAATTTTTGCTAAGTCCTGAAAGAAGTAGGCTTTTTCTGTTGTTATTAAAAGTATGGGGTTTGTGTCAAATTACTCTCTAGATTCATGACTCAGGTGTAATTTTGGTGACACAAAGCTGATCCATTTTGAACTTCATTCACTGTTCCTCTCATCACAGCTATAATTCTATTAAGTCAAGCAGCAGGCTGATTATTCTACAAATAACAGCAATTATGTGTCCTTATCTTTTCTAGAATAACGCTGGGTTTATTGTCATCTTTAAGCCATTACTAATATTTTTTTCTATATGTGTGATGTAGTGTTTGCTCCAAAGAATCTTGGTTCAACATTCCAAGTATGCATATAGTTGTACACAAATGCAAGTCCTATACACAGAAAGAACAAGTGATATCCTAAATGAAAATTGCTTTTCAATACCAAATATATTTTTTCTTTCTTTGCAGCAGGAGGAAATGTTCAAACATATTATTTCAATTCTTTTCACATTGCAATACTTTTGGTGCAATATCAAGGATGCCAATGACTGTTTATAGCATTATTGATGTTATTAAAGCTGCTGGCAATTAACTTTGTCATTGCACAGAACAATTTTGTCACCAGAAGCCAAGGCCCTGATGTCTGGAGAGAATAGGAGGTAAGTACTGTTGTCCCACAAGAACCAGAAGTTGTTTGGGGGGCAGAAAGAGAGTTGACCAAACAGCTCCTATGGTCTGACTAATCAGGGTTTAATATACAGTGGGATGCCAGAGCTTACAGCATTTATACTAAACCAGCCAGGCTGTAGCACCAGAAGAAACATGATGTTTGTGATCCTTCTGGGAAAAGTCTGGGCAATGTGCAGGAGCAGAAGCTGTCACTGAATGCTATCACAAGCAGCCTTGGGTGGAGGGTTAGGAATAAGTGAAGAAAAGGAGGGTGAAAATAGCCTTTAGAACACTTTCTTTTGATGGAGTTTTTGTGTTTCCTGTATATCATGATATTCTGGCTCAGTAGCAGAAATCACTAAGATGTGGCTAGCAGGGAGTTTTTTTCTGGAACTATAAGGACCAGATCAGGAGCACAAGGAAGGCTTGCGCATTTAGGGCAAAATCTTCAGCAATCTCATCTAGCAACAATTCCTATTTGGGGATTGGGGTAAGCAGATGCACGAACAATACAGACCAAGGAGGCTTGTCAGGACTGGAAGAATGAGGGGGCACCAGGCTCCTGCCGCCTACACAGCAAGGTATCCTTTGAGGGGCAGAGAGCAGTAGCAGACACCATCGGCACACTTTGGCTGAAAACCAAGATGTAGTCAAAATACACTTAGATCTGGAAGCTGGATGCAGACACAGAACATGAGTTGCCTGAAGATAAGCTGAGTGACTAAAATGTTAGGTTTCCACCATTACCTAATGTCCAGCTGTGCAAACAGTTCTGCACTAGGATAGCAGGGAGGATTCATCACCTGCACAGCATTGTCCACTAGTCTGCAAAATAGATTAGGTGCTGGGAGGAAATGTCAAGAGTCAACATATCTAAATCCATGTTTTCTTAATAATTTCTCCAGCATTCCCGAAGAGGTAAAATATGAGATTCAAGTAAGCCTTTTTTTGAGTCAGAGTAGCTGTTACTTGTTGCTGTTAACATCCCAGGAAACTCCGTATCGGCTGTGAAACATTCTTGACATAATGCTGTTCAGTCAGGGAGGCATCTGGAAGGAAGTTGGAATCTACCTGGCAGGCAGGTTATGACTGCTCATGGGACTGTAAGAAACTGAGTTTAGGTGTTATCTGTCAGCCACTCTGTTAACTGTATCTGAATCAAGATGTTCTGGAATGCAGGATACTACTGGGAGAATCTGGAGATGTCTCTGCTACTATGTGCCTTTGAAGAAGACTTTCCCAGCTCAGATGATATATCCTCCCTTCAGGACAACAGCTGCACCTGGCTGTGGGTTTATTCTATGGGCTCTTGAGCTTGGCAGAGGCCTGGAGGTGTTGCCACGAGTGAATGGGTAAAACAGGGTTTTGTCCTGCCTTCATGCATCCAGGCCAGCAATCCTGAGCTAGTAATTCCCACAGAAGTTAACAGGAGAGACCAGGCTGATGGTTTGAATACAAAGTGCTGTGTATTCTATTGGAATTGAAGACTGTTTGCCTTTGTGTGAAATGGATTTTTTCCTGTTTATTGTGATGTAAGCCCCAAACCTGCTACACAGTGGCTAAAGCCTTGCAGCTTCTCTAGTGAAACAGACAATGGCAAATGGCAAAATAATTATATTTGAAAAAAATTCTACTGTCAGATCCTTTTACCCACCAAATTATTCTTGGAAAAGAAGAAAACTATTTTTGTTGGGTTTGATTATCCATCTGTGACAAGAGCTGAAATCCATTTCAACCAATGGAGTCACACCAGGGTGAAAGCTGAATTACAGTGAAGAGTCAGAGAGTGAACAAGTACCTATGGATGCACCAAACAAATGCACAAGTGCACTAAAATATCCATGTGCAAACTCTTCTTTTCAGCTCACTACTCTGCACAGCCCGTTCTCCCTAGACACAACCTCTAACAAGATGATTTAATATTCACATGAAAAATTGATCTGATCCAGGAAAATTAGAGCAATTCACTGTAATTACTTGTCTTAGCTTCACAGTGCAGCTGACAGTGGCTGCAAATACACATGTTCCAGCTGTAAAAATAGCCCACCTTAAAAAGGTACAGAGGAAAAGTACATCATCTAGAATTTAGGCATGATCTTGGTTAATCAGTTCCCAGAAAAAAATTCCCTTAGTGATACTATTTTAACAAACACAGATAACTCTAGCTACTCTCAGTAATGGAGTAGGTGGACAGTTACTTCTAGATGAGTGGGTTTGTGGTTTGTTTGGCCTGAGATGTTCGGAAGGAGAACAAAAGATCCCCAAGAAGCTTTCTAAGAGGGTGCACAGTCTCTTCTCCTTGGCAGATTGTTTCCTGAATAGCTTTTTGTACTTTGGATATCCAGAGTGCAGATTCTTATTCAGCATACACCAGTATTTCTCCAGCAAAGCTACATTGATTTGAGGTCCCACACGTCAGCCCGTTGTAAACTCTTCCCTCCATTCTGATACATATAAAACAATCATGGCTAACACTGGATGTGGGAAGCACTCTTCCATGCCATCATCCTCCTGCAATATTTGTGTCTTTGAAAATTGCCCTGGGATATTAAGTTGGAGGTGAGAATCTTAAATCCCATTTCCAAGGATCACCTCACCTGGTGGAATGGAGAAATTTGTTGTTTGTTCAGTGACCCACAAAATCACGCACAAAAAAACATAGAGTGTTTTAAGTAAGGAGAATGGAAGAAATTATCCATTCTATTGTAGGTACTGGTAACAATGTTACTAGGTTTCCAGACTATTGTACAGGAGTTGGTGGCAAACCATGTTTGCCTCACCCTTCACTTTTTATAAACACCATGAAGCTTCTCTCTCTCACACCCAGCTATCAAGCTGTCAAGTTGCCTACACAACTTCATGGGTGAGATCCAATCCTTCAGGGAAACCCACGTCCTGCAGATTACTTCTAGGAAAGGGAAAATGCTGCAGGACTCTTGAAACCAATGATACCATTCCAGAGATGGAGCTGGTGTGCAAAGACCACAAGATTTGCTCCCAAGGCTATTTCAGTGTTTCACACCACTAGCTTTGCAAGCCTTGCCTTTTCTTTACCTCTGGACCCCATTCTCTCCTTCTTCTCCCTGCTTCTTCTTTAAAAAAAAAAAAAAGGTGAGTCTGCCACAGTCAACTGAGTGGCTGCAACCTCATGTCATCATGACCCTTCAGCAGCCATCTCTAAGACCACCAATAGAAAGATGAGACTGCATGACTCTAGTCTTTGTCCTCCAAATGTATATGTCCAGGGAGTGAAAACACATGCAAGTCCAGAGAAGTGGTGGTGAGAATGATCATGGTGGAAGCTCCCCTTCTACCTGCAGTCTGTACTGCAAGAGGCAAACACTTACTTATGCAAGATAAAGCCAGAGATGGTCTGCAGACACCAGAGAGCTGGAAAAGAATCTTTTTCCTTCAGGAAGAATTCCTTCTTTCTCTTGAGAAGATGATTTGCCTGTGCTGTTCTAGCTAGGCTGTTGGTCTGATTTTACATGCCTCCTGAGTCTGAGTTGGGCGGTCAGACAGTTGTGCAGTTTTCTATGTTGGGTTCCAGCACTATTTAGCACTTTCTACATGTGGGTCTTCTTAAGCTAAGCAGTCGATGTGGAGCACGTTAGCTGCAGATACTTCTCTTCATGTTTTGTGCTTCTCATGGAGTCTCCACACAAGCCCTTTCCAGTGCTAGGTGGCTGATTTCAAAGCCTTTCCACAACATACAGAGACAGAGCTGCCCACTTCTGGATGACCACTGCATATTGATGTGCTGAGAATGTCATTCCTTGGGAGATGTTTCATACATCGAGTGAGGACAGCCAAGAAGGATTGAGAGGAACAGTTTACCTGCATAAGTGTTTATCAGGCCAGATCTATGAATCTTACCACTCCACTAGCCCAAAGGTCTGGCTCAGGAACTTCTCCTTTCCTATTAAGCAAGGATCAGATGTCATTCCTCAGGTAGGACAACTTGGTGGTAAGAGGTACATCTTGCACAAAGGCCTGGTAGTGTGCCCTTGCAGCAGTCTCACACTTGCCTGAAAGAACCTGCAGTGCAGAGGGGACACCATCGCTGGGCAGCCCTCGGTCAGCATCCAACTGGGTGCAGGGCTTCAGTTGCTAAAAGACCCTCAGCTTTTCTCTGCGCACCCGAATAGAAGCGTACTGACCATGGAGTCACAAGGCAGGCAAATTCCTCTGCAGGAGGGCATGCAACACAAGCCTGCTGCAGCCAAGAACAAAACTTAAACCAGGAGGACAGCCCCTCCTATCCCCTCCACCCTGAGTGATGCACCGCTAGGACCAGCCACAACATGGCCTCTGTCCTGCTTCCTGTAGCAAACAAAGCAAGTCAGAAAATCCCATCTGACACATCACAGTGGCCACAGATGAGGACAGAAGCTGTGATGTTGATCTGCACATGCTACTGTTTTATCTTCAGGGCAACAAGAACAGAAATTAGTTGTGGGTATCCCACTGAGGCTTCTGAGTCAAATCCCCAGTAATAGAGATGGTTTGCCCACCATAGATAATTAATGTGATCAAGCAGAGAAAGGATTCTTACGATTTCCAGCAGAATGTTAATGAATTCCCTTTAAAAGTAATTGCAAAGTGAGCAGAATGTAGATAGGTGGGAGGATCTTGGAATGAACTGGTAGAGTCTACAGGTACCAAGAAGAGTCACTTCAACTTAATTGCAAACAAAAATAGCAGACCAGTCAAAAAGAGAATTTCAAGGACACAATCAATAGTGAGTCTGGATTTTTAGACTGTATTGATTTTTTGACACATTCAAAGTTTGCCCTTGCAAAGCCAGGTGGCTAGCCTAAGGTAAAAATAATAAGCATATTGGACTTCACCCTCCTGCTGTTTTCTTGTTCTGGTGATCCAGCAGTAAACTCCAAAGCTGTTTACTCACGCAAAGATCTCACAAGGAGCTGTAACTATAGTAGTTGCTGACCCAGGAACCAACACGTTCAAACTTATTGCTTCATCCATCTGCAGGTGCCTACTGACCCCATTTTGGAAAGGCAGTACTAGAACACCTTGGAGGGATGGAAATACAAATCTGAGTCTGTTTTCCTGACCTGTCTACTACAGTTACCTGCTTGCACAGATATACTAACCAAAGAGAGGACTTGACCTTGGTGTCCTTCTCAAAGCCAGCCAATGCAGCTGGGTTTTGTACCATGTCATTACTGACACTAAGGTTTCTCTGAGGTTACTCAATTCTTCTGGTTTTGATGAGAAAATCCCACCCAGGATTTGCAGGCATCCCTTCAAAAATGTTTTCTTGAAATCTAGTACATGTCTTGCAAAAAACCTGTCATTTTCACACACACATTACCCCTGAAATGTCTTTTTTGAACTTGTCCATTCACATGAGCACATTGATTGGCAGTAAACAGAACATATCTTAAGGAAACTTCAGCCTCTTGGTCACCAACAGTCTGTGGGTTACTTTTTGAATGACTGTCTTAGCTGGGCTAGAGACCAGCTGTACTCTAAAGAGAGCACTAGCAAGAGTTCCAGAAGGAAGAAATACCAAGCACCTTGGTTTCAGGCACAGCGAGATGGGTGCTGGTCTTTTCTGTCAGGTGGCTGCAGATAGGACAAGAGGAAATGGCCTCAAATTGTGGCAAGGGAGATTTAGGTTAGATATTAGGAAAAAATTCTTTGCTGAGAGGTTGTCAGACATTGGAATAGGCTGCCCAGGGAAGTGGTTGAGTCACCATCCCTGGAGGTATTCAAAGAGCAAGTAGACAGGGTACTCCAGAACATGGTTTAGTGGGCATGGATGGTGGTTGGACTCGATGATCTTGAAGGTCTTTTCCAACCTAAATGATTCTATGATTCTATGAGTATGAGTGAGTCCATGTTTGTGCATGCAGCAGCTTTAGCTAACAAAAATTTAGGTGTTCTTTCCCTTGCAATGACCTTCCTTGATTCAGTCAAGGATGTTATTAAGAACTATCATTATCGATGACTACAGTTAAAAGTTAGCAGTGAAAGAGCAGATCCTTTCAAGACAAACTGGCCAGTACACCCAGTATTTTATCAGAGCTTATCATCTTAAAGGGAGATAGAGGTTTACAAAGCCACCAACAGCTTTGAGTCAGGCCAGCTCAAGTTCCCTTCTGTGACCTTTTGAGGCTGATCTCAGTCAATCTGAGCCTCTGTGCCTCTGCTTGGAGAGCTGACTGGCTTACTCTTGAAGAGCACCAGAGGACAAACCAACATGTAGATGTCTGGAGAGTGGTAAAAAGTGCAGGCAGGCCTTTTTTCCTACTTGTGTACTATGTACAGCATGGCTCCTTCCTAACCATGTCAAATTCATTCACTGACAGCAGCCCTGTGAAGTAAGGGCAGTACTATCCCATCTAGCATCCCTACCTGGGTGAAACAAGGCACAGGGTAACACATCATAATAAACATTTAGGGTTAAGAAAGGAATTAATCCCAGGTCACCATTTAGCTTCCTTTCCCCATGCCCATAGTGCTGCCTGCCTCCCATGGACTTTTCTCCCTGGTTGATGATCAAACATTGCATTGTACATGTACAACATACAAACATGCACTATACAATACAGGGACTGTGACTGAAAGTCAGTACCCAAGAAATGCCTTGCCAAGCTACTTTTGAGAGAGTTGCCATCTAATGGGAGCCCTGCATGATGGCACATCCACATCCACTGCACATCACTCCATAGCTTCTTACCTCCTGGGAACTCTGTATCCCATGCATTCGTTGCACAGAAAGCCACAGACAGATTTCCTCTCATGTTACTTCATGTTCCTTATCCGGTGCAGAGGGACACAACTGTGGGATTGTTGCCTAGGGTTTGAGAGAAAGGTCTTTTAGTTCCCCTGGGGTCTGATTATTGCCTTGTACCTTTGCTGTGTGCACTATGGCTTCTAAGTGAGAACAGGGTGTAGGGTTAAGCTTCAGAACATCTTCAGAGCTGTTCAAAGCCTCCTTCCACATATGGCAAGGAGCATAGCATTTCTCAGAGTCCATTTAACAGCTTCTGGTCCTGCCTTAGGTGCACCATTTCTCTCCTGTTGATCTGCTCATTGACATTCCCAGCAAATTCTTCTCAAGAAGTTACAGGTGAAAGTCAGAATGCTGTGCCTTCACTGATGTCCCATGCACACCACAGTAATGCTGGTGCAGTTGGGGCAGGAACTCCTTTCTTGTGCAGTAGTTGGAAGGGTTTCGCTGTTCCCACCTTTACTGCTGTGCAAAGAGCAGCAGCAGATTCACAAAGTCTTCTGCTGTTTCCAGTGCAGCACCAACAGATCTGACAAGGCAGAGAGAGCACATGTGGAAAAGAGGGTTTATTTTTAAGTACAACTTCTGCTAATAGTTCATGCTTTCAAGCCCAGCAATGTCTGCAGCTACATGAATCACTGCTGAATCTCAGTGGCTTATAAGAGGGAAAGGAATAGGAACCGAGATCATCACTGTCCCCTATACTGCAGCCTGGGAAGGGAAAAGTTTGCCTGATGAATCCAGTGAACTGTTTCTCCCTCATATTGCCCTGCCTCTGTCACTTGTAACATACATTTTTTTTCAGTGCTGCTGGAGTAGCCAAGACCGACAGGATATGAGAGGAGGAGCCTGTGCCTTTTACTGGCTGAGCAGTAAGAAACAAATTAAGAATAGCACATGCCACCTGATCCAACTCCCCTTACACCCTTCTTTTGCTGTGAGCTGTGGCTTCAACCTTGGTTTCTATGGTTTCATCTGACAAATTATTTAATTTCTCCCTCTCTGGGAGTGGGGCTGGGCTGTGGGAATATGACCACTGGGAGGAAAGGTGATAGTTCAAACCCAGCCTTTAAAGTCAGCCCTGCATCTTCCCACTTTTTGTCCTTAAGCAACCTGGTAGGGTCACTGCCCCCAAACTTCGCAGGCCCCAGCTTCTCAGCCAGACGCCAGGCAAAGGACAAAATATCTCCAGCACCAAGCATCAGACGTTTCATCCCATTCTTCCAGAGCCTTAGCTAAAACCTAGGCCACAAAAATTATCTGCAGTAGAGAACATGCCCCAGCATCCTGCCCTGTTTTACTGCCAATTTCCACTCAGGCATAGTTTCCATTAATGCTGGTCTGCTGCCTACACAGGTGGTCTCTTCCCATCCAACAAGCTCAGATACAAGCTGGTCAGCCTCCACTGTTAAACATGTACCCAGGCTCTCCTCTGCTCAGTCTGAGTCTGTTTACACCTGTTTCTGGCCAGTTTCAGTGATGATCTGAGTGACCCAAGTCACCCAATAGCCACTGCACAGAAAATTACAGCCTAAAGGCATAGCCTTTCAGCATAAATCTTTGGGCCCTGCCCAAATCATTTGCCAGCTGCTTCTTATCAGGCCCAAGCCTAAATCTAAGAACAGGCACTAAACCAACCCCAATCCTATTCATAAAGGTCTCTCCATGCCATAGGCATGCTTCTTGTGTTTCTAATATTAATAGCTATCACCATGGTACAACCTGTATCTTTAGTACCCCAGCCAAAGCTATGGTTACAGCCATCTCTCAAAGGGTCATTCAGGCCTACCCTAATTCTTTCCCCCAGCTTTAGACCCACAAACTCACAGTCCCAGCCTTCACACCTGCATGTTATTATGCTCCTGTGGAGTCAAAGCAAAGGGGGAAAATAGACATAAACCAGCAATGCCCAGAGTTCAGCTTAACGTGAATTCAGATGTAAGCAATGAGATTTTAGGCTGAAAAAGTTGATCCATGGGCTTTTTCTAAATACATCGCATAATTTTCTAGCATAATAAAGTCATGGAAAATTGCATTAACTACCCTGCAATAACTTGAAAGAGGTAGAGGACTGATAACAAAAGGGTGTTGTGAATTCAGTTGCCAAGACCAAGGAGCAAATACAAAAGATTAGTCTGCAGATACAAAGTTTACTACAGGTTTGTGTGGAATTTTTGGACAAACCTTCTGCAACATGAGAGCCTTTTACAAATTTGAGTCAGATTCCCTCAGTTCTCTGTATTTTAAAACAGATTTTTCCAAAGCATTTGTTTAAACTATAGTTTGTATTTAATCTTGAAAGGTACCTCTTTATTCCTAAAGAAATCCTTTTAAATAGAGCCCATGTGCAATACCTGGTTCAACGTGAATTTTTTAATTCCCATTTTATTTGATTAAAAAGTAATTTTTTTTTTTTTTTTTTTTTTTGAAATGCAAAACAACTTACCAGGACCTTCCATCCCCACCTAGCCATTCTGTTTCTATTTCTTCATCATTTTTCTATTTCTTCATCATTCTAGTCAGCTGGAGCTGAATCCCCTTTCAACTTTCCTCTGTGGAGATAGAAGATTACCTTGCCTCCTGCAGTTACTTATATTGACTGTTCTTTCCTAGGAGGCAGAAAAACAGAAAGGCAGTAAGAAAAAGGGGTTTCCCCTCAACAATCCAACCTCATCAGGCTTGGCTCTGCTGGCAACTTACTTAGTTCCAGCAAGGAATTAAATGCTTCTAGCATGTGAAAATAACAGAGGAAGCTATAAGAGAAGAGCCACATCGTCTGCACTAGTCTTGAAGGGATAATTCAGTAGGAAGTGGATATTCCCTCTGTCAATTCAAGCAAGTAGAAAAGGTGGCTCATTAATAGAGCCCGTTGCAGATATGGAGCAACCCTCACCTCACCCCTCAAACCATGGGGCTTTAATGTTGATTCAGGCACTTCTTATGCTTTCAGAAACCTGAAGGGATAATGGATTTGTGGAGTTAGTAAGAAGAAGGATCAGCCTCCGAGCAGTGGGTAGTGAGTGTAAGGAATTAATTAAATGTACAGAAATGAGATTCTATAGAAGATTAGCTGTAGAAGCAAAGACATATGTTTGTCTTAGGGAAAGAAGTAGCTGAAAAAGGGGTAAATATATGTCTTTTTATATCTTGCTTCCTCCCCCAAGGCTTTTATCTTATGTAAATGACCATGTGGTATCTTGTGAATAATGTTTATAAACCACAAATTCATAGAGTTAGGGCAGAAAGAAATATCAAGACTAGTCTTCATGTCACTCAGCAAAAGGCATCACAGGTGCAGGGCTCTGCTTCTGGTGGTGCACAGCATGACCAGCAGCTGCTTATGGAAACTCTTGCAGCTCTTCACAGGGTCACCTTAGACTGACATGTTGCAGCAGCTATTAGCATCAGAGAATCAAAGCAGGATTTGAACTGACTGAACCCTCCCCATTTTCCTCCCGTCACTAGTTTCTGTTTCAGTGGAGGAGTTTGACATAAAGCCATACATTGTAAATGAATAACAGGGTGTGAAGCAGTAGAAATATCTAATACAATAGGCTTCCTTCAGTGGAAAAAATCCTTATTTTTAGACAGGGCTATTGACTACCTTCAGTGCAACTACAGAAACATGAAGTATCATTAGAGACTTTCCATGACTGATTTTCTGTTTTCTCAGAGCTCTTTGGCCATTATGGAACAAATAATGAGATTCTTTATAAGGGCTTTCAGAACACATAGCATTAAAAAGAGTAAGAATTTGTTCTGGTGTCGATGGAAGACAGGTTGAAAGAACATTGCATGTAGCATATTATTTTGTATATTTTGAGTTGGTATTATCCAAAATAAAGCCTTCTTGAAGAGTTACTTTAATCTCTTGAAATGGTACTGGGTTCTTTTCCAAGTTATTATAAAGAGAAATGTGGCATTATATAAACCTGTATGAAATGCAGAAATTTAAAAATCCCTCCCACCAGAACGTCAATTATTCTACACTGTTCTCATCTTCTGTGAATGGCTGGTTCTTTTGCAGTGTTTTTTGCCTATAAATCTTGAAGAACTTCTATAAGGATGACACCCTTTGCTTGGCCAAGTGGCATTTCTCTTTGTCAGCTCATTGAACGTAGAGCAATGACTTCTGAGTTACAACTGCAGGAGTTTACTGAATTGTCCATGTAAAGGACATCCTTATCATCTGCTCTTCTGATCAAGGCATCATCAAGATCTCTTCCTGGTAAGAAGCAAAACCATTGAGATCTAAGCCATCAACAGAAAAAAGACATTACAAATGCCTGACTGCTAAGAAGCACCCGTCCAGATGCCTCTTGGAGCTTAAATAGGTGCTGTAGAGAGCAGAGACCCCTCCACATAAAATATGCCACAAGAGTTTACATGTTCTCTGCACAAAGATCTTCTTATTTAGGCAATTCGCCCTGCTAATTACTTCCAGCAATTATGTTAATACATAGGGACACAGATGTAAAAATAAGATAATGTGATATCCGCTTCCCATATATTTAGAGTTTCACTTAACAGCTAGGGGAAGGAGAGGTAAATAAAAAGTCCAGCAAAGAAGACAAAAGGCATTGGTCATCAAGTATAATGAATGCAGCACAACACAATTAAGGCAACTACACATCTATATGATGTGAAAGTGCAAGCCATACAAGTGGAAAACTTCAGCAATTTAAATGATCTTCATTTCCTTCTATTTTTCTCTGTTAAATCAAGTCAAGCTTTGGAGCTTCAACAGAAAGGGTTTAATCAGCCTGTTTATCTGAGCTAAGGAGTAGGTTGAAGTAATGATACCAGTCTGGAAAGATGTCTTCAATTGCCTAGCATTGTTGTGCCAAATATAGACACAACATGTCACATGCCAGCCCAAGTGATCCCAAAGCATCTTCTACTGTGAAGTCCTTTTTGGTTTGGGAAGGCAACAGCTAAACACACAGCCAGCTGAGGGAGGAAGAAGTACTTTCTACTGATTCTGGTGAATAACTGCCTCTCTAAATTACACTTCTCCAAAACATTATGTCTATTGAGAAAAGGAGTTGTACATGTTGCTGGAAAGTTAAAAAAAAAATATATATTTGTAAAGCATTTCTGGGTTTCAAAAGCAAAAAAAACCCCCTACATTTATTTTAAAAGGCTAGAAACAAAATGTCATTTGCTTTCCTTTTCTTCTCAAACAGAAAATAAATAAAATAAAAGCAAAATGCTTGATAATAACCTCTCAGAAGATAAAAACATTTGCTCTGAAATGTTTACTAGCATAGAGAGTGAACATTCCAGGCTGTTTAATTGATAATCTAGGAACAGTCTGATTCTGGAAAGTGCAGTGAAGAACATAACAGCCAAGCAAGAGGCTCTTTCTGAACACATAATGAAGCATTCACCACACATATAAACTAGCTCAGAAGGATACTGGAGGCTGTCTGTCCCTCAGTAACTGTCCCTGATTTCCAAAAATCCCAGGTATTTCAGTGCTCCATTCTCACACTTCCATCAGCCTGTACACAAATTCCAAAGAGTAGCGTGCTTTTGAGATTCAAAATGGAGTACAATAAAAAGAAATACAGGATTATTCTTTAGCAGTTCACAAGACAAGTTGCCAATTACTGACCTGTAGCAGGTTTTTATAGATGTCTTTGCTACTTTTCAGTGCAAAAGGTACTTTTTAAGGTACATGTAAAAAACTGACATCTCCGTCTTTCCTTGGATTGTATCTAACTGACAAAGCCCAGATACTGAGCACAACTGTGAGCAGAAATAATCTAGATTAACAGGAGGAGGCTTGGATATGCTTGATAAAATATTTCCTTGTGAAGACTTAGGAAGCTTATGAGGGTTCTCATTGTTGGTGGACCAAAGTTCAAATCAGTTTCCTGGTATCTTCTGGGGAGGAAGAGAAGAGAGAGAAGGAGAAACCAAAATTTAGATCCCCTTATAGCTGAAAACATATGTTGAAACAAACAAAAAGTTTGTTTGTTTGAAAACTGCTTACAAAATCCTCATTTGACGTACAAATCCAAATTCATAATCCTCCCAAGCTATTCCAAGACAGAGCTGATTCTCACACCTCCACATGAACTACTATGAGTCAATCACAGCATCATGAAACTTCCTAGGTTTTATAGCTGCCTTTTAACATAGAGATCTCTCTGGCTTTTTACACTTGGAATTTAGGGTGAATTTTGTGCCTTTACCACAGACTTAAGTTTTGGTTCCCAGACAGCATAAACTGATAAACGTTTTCATGTAGCTCCATTGATTGTTCCCCAAAAAAGAGCTGATCCTTACCTTTTACCTTCATCATATGCAGCAGAGCAGAGAAGGCAAAATACCTCAAACATGCTTACATCCTTTCCATGATTAGCTTTTGATGCAATAATATTGACAGGTACAGAACAAATGCAGCCCTGTTACTCCAGAATTTTTCAAATGCAGCTCCAGGGATCAGTAGATTTAGTATTGCTTTGTTAAAAATTAATCACATCCTATTACCTTTGAAGGAGGCGATAGCTGATAGCCTTCATGCGTCACAGGAAGCATCTTCTTGAGTCAGGAACAAGAGATCCCTTGGTTACCACAAGACTCAAGCATTGCCCCGGTGCTTCTAGCTGACTGTATAGGCCATTAGCCTGAGAGTCAGGAGACTGCAGGGCTAATGTCAGTTTTGTCCTGTTGGTGACCTCAGAGCAGTCACTTTGTCTATGCTGCTATTTCAATACAGTGAAACGCCAATAAAGGAACCTCATCTTTTGTAAACTGTGTTTAGATTTAGAGGCAGGGAGCTTTATTCAGGACATAGAGATTATTCTCAGTCACAGAACAGGCTTGGCTTCTGGAGTATTAAACAACCTTCACAGACAAACTAAAGAGACTTCCTGTTCCATTTTGGTTATATGTCCAGCGTATTTTATCTTGTAATTGTTAAAAACACGGAATAAGCCTACAAGGTACAATTTTTAATGCTTAACCATAATTAGTACAAGAAGATTCAGATTATACCTGGTCTTCAGGTTGGACATTTCTGCCCACATAAATGCTTTTAAAAGGACACAAAAGCATTTGTTCTCACTAGCAGGATGAAACTTGAAAGTTCCAGTCCTAGATGCAACAGTTGGAACTTATTTCAGGATGAGCTATGAATTAACAGACAGTAATGGGACACAGACTTCAGATTTCTCATTCCTGCAGATTCCTTCAGGGCAGCTGGGAGCTGCTATTTCCTGAAGTATTTTAAGAGACCATGAAAGAACATTGCTTTTCTTGCTCTGAAAGAAAAGCACTTTTCACAGACTTTATCTGGTCTGGAAGCAGGAATAAAAACATGATCCAACAGCTAAGTCTGGAATGGCTACATTTAAAGATGTAGGACCCAGCAAGTCCCCAGTGACAGCAGCTGAATGCAAGTGACATGCTCTGCTAGTCAGGCTGCTAGTCTGGGAGTTTGGGTACCTGGTTCAGTTGTCATCAATTTCCAGTGCTGGCTATTCTCAGATCAGTAGCGGCCTAACATACCAAGCATCACATTAAGGAACAATCAATCCATCACAGGGCAACAACAACAAAAAATATAGTAGTACAGGACAAGATTTATTAGAAACTGTATAATTTATAACACCAGGAAAACTAATACTGCCAGTTTAGCAGCTGTCTTTTTAGAAATAAACTGTGATGACCATTGTCTCAAAAGTACCAGAAAGCAAGATGACCAATACCACAGAAAAAGAGTGAGAAACCCTGCTCTGAGCAGCACGAAACACTAGACTTAGCCCTATAGAAGAAAATTGCAGTAGGAAATCCATTTGTTTATTTAGGAAAACCTGCTGAGATTAATGACAGGTGAAAATATGATATAACCTGTTACATTTCAAATCACATTCCCAAAAAAGAAACATGCTTTTCTAAATCATAATTCTGTATGTTGTACATGCCAGAGGCACCTATAACATTAATATGGTTTATTCATGTGATTTTCTAGAGAAAGGCAAAAAAAAAGAAAGACAGCATCTGATCACTTCTGAGTCCTTCAGAAATATTAGAACTGTCAGACCAGGCCAGACACATTGTGCTGGCCTGTGTCCAATGCAGTGCTGCAAGGTAATGAGGGAGGTGTGGTGGCCATGTGGCAGGCTTTCAGGTGTTACCTGCATTCTGCCTATCTGTTAGCTAGCACAGGGGTGCACGGGATGGGGGCTGCAGGCTGCATTCACTCATTATCTTTGCAACCTGCTCTCATCCCTCTCCTTCTCACCTGGCTTTCAGCTACAGGTGAGAAGTGAGATACCCACAGTAGTCACATGAGAAGAAAAAGCTGAGAAAGACAAGGCCAGCACAAACTGGAAAAGCAGACCTACCTAACCTAGGGAATGGCTTGTGCCCAAAAGCAGAGTAATTTACAGACATCACTCTATCATGACATGGGAGCTGGGTGGGGAATGAGCATGGAAAAAAAGTGAGGAGTTACTTGAGTAGCCTTAAAATTACATTGTAAATCCCAAAGAGAAGGCATGAAAACATCAGAGGGGTGTATCCTCCTGTTAACACTGCAGCTTGTCCTTTGGGCTCTGCTGCCAGCCAGAAGTAGAAGTTCAAGCCTGGAGGATCACATCTCTTGTTCTGAGTGTCTACAAGCTTTAGCAGGACCCTGCATATCCCCCTGCAGAAAGCTCTGCTTGAAGTTGTTTACATGATGGAACTGAGGTCAGGTTCTTGTCAGACTGGATCAGGGATCGGTGGAGAATTGATAGCTCACATATCCTTACTCTGTGATTCTCACATGTTGCTGTTCACATGAGCAGGGCAGCTGCTTCACAGTTCTGCAATCAGTTCTTCCTCTGGTCCTACACCCAGACTGCAAGGCAGTGGTTGTAGTTTAGATGGAAACAAATGCAGTGGTGCCAAAAATGCTAAGCACAGTTCTCTCATTTGCATAGTGTAGGGGATAAGGATAGGGAATATAAAGCTCCCAGCTTCAAATTTCAAAAGCCATTAAAGCAACTGGCAACTTTTATCTCTATACTTTCCAAGGCACAACAGAAAGAAGTGTGACATTTTATATGAAAGAATGCTATTTGATCAAGTTCTTTACACTTTCTGTTAATACTCTACTCCAGACCCTTGAACTGCAGTCAGGACTGCTTTTTTTGGACAGGCTTTTTAATCCAGTATGATCCATTGCACTCAAAGGAATTTACTTGGTAGCAGGCAAGTAAGTGAACACTTTTAGAGAACACAATGACATCTCAGCAGAAGGAAATTAGCAGAAGGCTAATTAGCCTTGCAGGAAGGTAAAAATGCCATGACCTTACATGGAGCACAGCATGAAACCATAGCACAGGAAATAGGCTGGGATCACAGTATGAGATCCAACTTACTGACTAGATAGGAGGGGTCTTTCATAGAGGACTGTGGCACCAATACGGAAATCTGTATTAGTTGGTTGGATCTTCATTCAAAGTATCACCAGTATCTCAGCATACCCTTAATCTTCTTTGCTGAAATGCTGGGATGAATGCTATCAGAGCCAGAGGTTTTTGGCAAAAGCCACATGAATGTGACCAACAGAACACAGCTTCAAAGCTATATCCTGAACATCCTGCTTGCAAAAGTAATCCCAATGGCAGAGGAGATTGTGCTCACACAGAAGAAGCACTTCTTCCTCCTTTTATGGAAATCTCTGCAATTATGACTCGACATTCAACAAAACAGGGGGAAGTCTTTCATCTTCATTCACAAGCTGAAATCCTTTTGAACCTGCCACTGTTGAGCTACCATTGCACCAATAGCTGTATGCCAAAAAAATGTATGCTGTTTCCAGTAGGAGAAAAGATCTCATGAACACTGCAGAATAGTTTCCAGCCATTGAGTGACTCCCTTGGAAAGAACTATTTTTGTCAAGAACCTACCTTCATTCCCACCATTGAATCAATCCCATAGGTTTGTCAACATCTCCCAGGATATCACAGGTGTATTTTTACCTACAGTCAGCAACAAAAGGAACAGGATCAGCAAGTAGAATTTCCTCCCCAGTCAGTCAGTACTTTCTTAGTTCCAGGACTCTGCCTGACATCACACTCTATCTACAGATGGTTATTTCCAGTTCTTAGACATATAATGCAAATATTTTTGCAAAGACAACATTCTGCTTGCTGGGTTTTTTGTTCCCTTAGGAGATATCCATGCTATACTACAGCTGTATCTCCTTACCTTCTTATCACGTCCCAGTTTCTCAAGACAATGACTCAAGTCCACCTAACCCCAGGTCAGGATTAAGGTAAAATGACATTCAGGGATCCTTTAACTCACAAACCTCAACTTTTATTTGCTCACAACAAGAATTGGCATGAAACTACGACAGTAAACTGTGTAACACGGGCTAACCATACATCACCAAACATATATTAGAAGCCTTGCTTATTTGGGGATCAGTTCAGGGAAGAAAATAAGGAGAGCCCTCCCATTGAGTCACAAGATTCAGAGTGGACCACCTTGCTTTCTAGACTCCCTCTCAGTGAGGAGCCTAGGGGTGGCTGGATCCAATCTTAGCCCCAGACTTGGTCAACAGTTTACATCTAAAGGGATATGAGAGAGAGAGAGAGAGAGGAGAAATATTTCACCAGTCCTGGGTCCAGTGTTGGTCCAGCCAGCTGAGGGATCCAGTTCCAGAGGGCACACACACCTGGGGCTTCAGTTTGTGTCCTTTTATAATCTCCTTGCTCCTCCTTCAAGCAGGCACTTGAACTCATTAGGCTAATTAGGTGTCATGCACTGTTTGTGCTTCCAGAGCCTTCGGGAAATGTGTCAGTGGGCTTGGGGGTCGTCTGGGGAGTCAATTCTCCCTCCCTGCAGGTACAGCTGTTCTTTGACCTTTGTCCATACACTGTGAGCTGCCCTGCTCAGCCTAATCAGAACATGGAACTGTGCCCTCCAGCACACACTCCTTTCTGACTTCTCACCTGTGGTTCCTTGCTGAGCAGGGTTTGTTGTTCTGCAGAGTTCACAGTTAGGCAGAACTTGCCCCACCAAAATGTTTGAGACATTAACTCTTTCAGTCTCTCACACTTCTAGCAGAAAATTTATGCTGAGGTGACATGAGGTGAGCTGATAGCTGAAAGCTTTCACATCTCCTCAGGCCTTATTGCCTGGAGCTTCTGGCAGTGAATCTGTTGTACTGTGTAACCACCATTTGGAGGAGAGGAAATCACACTGCCAACAGGGAGAAAAAGGCTGTGGCTGGCTGTAGAGTCACAGACATTGGACCTCAGCAGGCAAGCTGTCCTGCTCTTAGGAGACTGAAATTTAAGGGGATACATTCCTTCCACACCATGCAAAATTTAACTCTTAAATTTGTTGATAGCTCTTGAGAGTCATCTGCCTTGAAGGCATTCTGGGGAAGCCACTGGATAGAAGAAAAACAGAAGACCCAGAACTGATCTGTCCACATTTCACTCTTTATCAACTATTTGATTTCTTTACTTTAGGATTCACTTCTGCTGTTTGTATTATTCAAATAGATATGACTAATTACTTTGACAGACCTATCATTGCAACAGCTTCACTTATTGCAGATTTCCATCCTTGTTTTGTATTAGAATCCTCCACCATGTTGTACAATGGAAGGTGTGAAGGCTACAACTCTACAGCAACAGCTTCCTCAGGCAGAAAAGTAAAATAGGTCAAGCGGGAGGGGAAGTAGTTTCCTATAGTTGTGCTGAAGGTTTGGACTGCAGCATAGACCATCCCAACTTCATCTGATCTTGCCAGACCACCTGCATCCTCCCACTGGATGACAGACAGAAAGCTTAAATACTGATGCTTTCCAGGAGTATAGCTGAGAAAGCAAACAGCGCTTGCTGCAGTCAGTGGGAGCTTCACCATTGGGGGAGGGTTAATCAAAGTGAAAGATGTACTGTGTTCCTCCTGGTACCAGGAAAGAAACCCACACTCTGCTGCCTTCTAAACCCTCAGCTTCTGCACTATGTGGAGTTAGTATGTTTATAGTTCTGCGGTCTTGGAAATGTCAAGCTCATCAAGAGTTCATAAAGCCTTGTCACCTGGATGTGTGTGACCACAAAGGAAACTCAGCTTCATGCAGCTTCTAGTTAACACAGCAGCAGGCACAAAACAGGACTCAGAAGACAACAAGCTTCACACTACTGATATTCGCATCTACATTGACATTTGAAGCATGTAACACTGATCCTGTTGCCCAAGGGAGTAGTTCAGCTTGTTAGTGTCTGTGTCAGGGCTTGAAGGGCACCAGTGGTCCTGGCTCCCCGGGGCTCCTCCTACCTGCCCATGGCCCAGGACCCCATGCCAGCCCCCAGAGCCACCAGCCCCTGCCCCAGTGACACTGCAGCAGGGCCCATCTGGAGCTCCTCACAGACCTGCCCTGCCTGGCCATGGGCTCCACTGAGCCAGGCGCTGCCATGGGCCCATATCCCAGCCTAGCCTGGGCCTGTCCCCGTTTCTGTCCCCTGGGAGGTTCTTGATGCTTGCAGCTGGAGCTGCCCCAGTGCCCCCAGCCACCCTGCTCCTGGGGCAGTGGGATGGGCCTGGCTGCCAGGCCTTGAACTGCTGGTGGTGTCATTCCCCTCAGGTCCCAATCCCACAGCCCCAGAGAACCCCCAGTTCCCACCATGCCCAAGTAGTCTGCACAGATAGGCATGATGCCTGTCCCCTTGCCAATGCTGTACTGGACTAGGACCCCTGACATCTGAATTCTGCTCTGACTCAGTTCCTGGGCAACCTGTGACATGGCTCTGCATCCATACTGGAGAGAAACAGCCTGGCCACCTGGTCTCCTCTCCAAAATGTTCTAAGCTTACCTACTAGAAAAACACAGACATGATTATTACCAGCTCTCTCCTCTGGAGCAGCCTGAAACAAACTGTTCTTATTCTGCAACTGTGAGTCATCCCTTCAGATGGCGGTAAGGAGAAGATGAGGTGATGATGTAATCCCTAACTCTTTCAGTTTCCCCATCTGCTAAGGAGAAGAAAGCAGACCATACTGCCAGGCAAAGCTTGCAGACCATTTGTCTGGGAAGGTATCATGAGGGCAATGGGCACTGATCTGTGGTTGAGCAGCCAAAAGGGTAGAAGACAGATGAGCACTGAGAGACCTAGACCTCTCCCATGTAGTCCTGGAAATACAAGAGCAATCTCTTCCTGCTTAGGGTAAGGCACTCAAGTCTCATCCCACCTCTCTCACCAGCTTCTTCGGCTGTGGAGAGGACATAAATAAACCAGGGGCTGATTCTTTCCTGAAAATTCTCTCAAAGGCCATCTCATCTTCCAAGCACACAGAAGAAAAAAGGTAATTGTAAAAAGACAAGCGTTTACCATTTTCACAGGCTGTGTTTCAAAGACCCAAGACCCTTGAACACCTCACTCCCACTACTGGCCACTGAAGACCAGTATCTGTCAAGTGCATCATGCTATTCCAGCAGGTTTTTCTACATGTACTCTTTGGGTTGAAGAAGCAATCTGCCCATGGAATTCAGGGAGTTGTTTATGGACTTGGAAACACAGTTCTCGAGATTCACAGTCCAGTACCTTAACTAGCTTCTTTGTCTAGGATCATGATAATGAAACCAGAGGAAGAGCAAAAGAAATCACTCTTTCCAACAACTTCCATTTCTCTTCCAAAATGATGAATCTGTACTTGCAACAGAACTTTAAGACTTTATTCATCCAATAGATGACCAAGGTCAATGGCTATTTGAATTCTAAAAAGTAATCTGCTATTTAAATAACCCAGATGTTATTTAAATTATTTAAAGCCATTTGTTATTTTTATTAAAATAGAAAATGAAACATACGTGATTTTAATTTTTGTTTGGATTTAATCAACCCTCCCAACTTTGCCAAAAGTATTTTAAATACAACCTCTCTTTATAAACCAGAGACTTTAATAAAGTATTACTAGCTGCCAGCATAATTCTTTTAATGACCAGAGACAGAGTTCTGTCTCACGGCTTCAGAAAAGCTAGACAAAAATTGGTCTAAATTGCCCTTCAAAGCAGCCCTGAAACATCCTCAGAGCCTGCTAAGCATCTCTCAGTTAATTTCAGGAAGCTGCCAGGGTAATCTATGTAATGAAAAGGTTAATGAAATTACCAAATCAAAATACAAGCTAGAGGAAAAACGGTCCTTGAATGCCATCTTTGTTCCAAGCCCTGATCTTTAACATCACTTATCAGGGTGGTAACAGGCCATACATTGGAAATAATTTCCTCTCACTCATGTGCTAGTGTCAGGCATGAGAAGCAGAGGGCTCGACCATCCTCCTCAGGGAGACACCATGGGGCTGCAGGGGACACTATGGTACATGATTCTGTACTTCCACCTTGTTTTGCAGGCAAGACGTCCCATATCAGAGCTTCACTGGCCAGGTGGTCAGCCCTTTCCACACAATGTCACTAGGAATCACTCTGGAGTGCTGTTTGCTGCTATCCTCCACATTGGGATCTCTGCTCCCACCATTTCTTTCCAGACTTAGAATCACATTATCCCGTGCAGCTTACTTGTTCCCTGCCAAACTGTTCTCTGGTGCTGGCACCACTTCTCTTTCCAATTTTGTCATGACTCCTCCTTTGGAATCACCTGGTACCAAAGCCTTGAAATCTTTGCCCTCTCCCTGTTTTGGAATCCAAGTGGTGCATCTGCATTGAAGACATGGAAGACATTTTACTGTGGAACATTCACAACGCTTTTAACCTTTCCCAAATTTCATAAGTGCTGGTATCAGAGTAGTTTTATTCCCATTCCTATTCCCTTGTATTGCTCTCTCTTTTATTACAACAGGTCTGAGGAATCCAAATTACTCCCTTCTGCCTTTGCATATTGGGAAAGCTTCTGGTAATATATTTTCTAAGTGAGCTCAGTGGGCCAAAGATGGTGTGAAGCTCTCACTACATGGGTCACCTGCAGAGCTTGAGTTTTCTGCATAGTTATAGAAGTTTTAACACTGTTTCTTCTGGTTGTTGCTGCCCTTTTGTTAATATTGCGCTTCCACAACCATATTGAACCACAGGGTTCTCTTTACCACAGCAACTCAGCATCCCAGTGGAGTTCCAAAACCTGGGAGATTTAGGTACATATTAAAATGTCACATAGTTATTGTTTTGGAGTTGTGTGGCACGGTTTTGGTAGCAGGGGAGGGGCTGCAGGGGTGGCTCCTGTGAGAAGCTGCCAGCAGCTTCCCCGGCTCCAAGTCAGACCAACCTCTGGCCAAAGCTAACCCAATCAGCAGCAGTGGTAGCACCTCTGGGATAACATATTTAAGAAAGGAGAACCTGCAGTGGGGGAGGAGATTGGAATGCAAGAGGAACACCTCTGCAGACAGCAAGGTCAGTGAAGAAGAAGGGGAAGAGGTGCGCCAGAGGAGGGGATGCCCCTGCAGCCTGTGGTGAGACGGCAGGGTGACCCCCTGAAGCCCATGGAGGTGAGCAGTGGAGCAGATGCCCACCTACAGCCCATGCAGGAGCCCACACCAGAGCAGGTGGATGCCCCCAAAGATAGCCATGATTCCATGGGAAAGCCTATGCTGGAGCAGCCTGTGCCTGAAGGACTGCAGCCCGTGGGAAGGACCTATCCTGGAGAAGTTTGTGGAGGACTGTCTCCCATGGAGGGACCTCACACTGGAGCAAGGGAAGAGTGAGGAGTCCTCCCCCTGAGGAAGAAGGAACGGCAGAGACAATGTGTGATGAACTTGACCACAATCCCCATTCCCCATCCTCCTGCGCCGCTGGGGGGAGGAGGTAGAGAAAACAAGGAGTGGAGTTGAGCCAGGAAGGAGGGAGTAGAGGGGGAAGGTGTTTTAAGATTTGGGTTTACTTCTCATTATCCTTGTTTTGATTTGATTTGATTGGTAGTAAATTAAATTGATATTTTTTTTCCCCCCATTTGAGTCTGGTTTTTGCCTGTGACCATAATCAGTGAGTGATTCCTCCCTGTCCTTGTCTCGACCCACAAGCGTTTCTTCATATTTTCTCCTCCTCATCCCACTGGGGCAGGGGGGGAGGAGTGAGTGAGCAGCTTCATGGTGCTTTGTTGCTGGCTGGGCTTAAACCACAACAGTCAGTTACATGGTTTTGCTAAAAAGCCATGCTTCTGTGTGCTACCTGCTGGGACGCAGTTACCTAAATATATTGTACAGTGTACAGTACATGATGGCAATAGTATATCATATAATGTCAATCTTCAGACAGCTTGGTTGTCTTTAAGTCACCCACAAGGGCCCCAGAGACATGACAAAGGGCTAAGGGAGACACCTGTCTTTCTAGATCTTGGAGGACAGGTGGGATACACAAGCACCTCTAAAGCATTACTAGATGCCTGTTTTGGGGGCACAGAATGCTATCCACCCAGATCCAAAGCCCTGTTTGTTTACTGGCAAGTAGAGGTGTGACTCAAGTCCCAACCTTGTGTGCTAGAATCTCAATTAGCCAAGAATGCTCTACTATGGCCTCTTCTCGTCCCCTGAGCAAGATGAAATCCTGTCCTGTCTCCCTTCAATCACTAAACCATGAGAACTCCCATGTCAATCACTCCTGAACAGACCTTCCTGGTATCCCTGCTGTCTCTTTGCACCTGCCTTGGTGTCTATTAATAGCAGCTGCAGCAGCTCCCAGTTACACAACATTCCCTGCTGCACCTCATGATCACACCTTTTTGGTGCTTGGTTTCTTCAAGTTCTATTCAAATACTGTCATACATTATGCCATTTGACTTCCCTCATTTTTTTCTGACAGAATTTCAATCTTTTTAATTCCCAGCATTTTCTTCTCATTGTCAAGCTAAGTGTCCCTTTTCAACACACTGATTACAGACATCTCAAATAATTCCTGTCTTTTTTGCTCTCCTGCATCTCTTGTGCACTGTTGTTCAGAAGAACCTAAGAAAGGCTACGCTAGACCACACTGTCAATTGCAATATGCCTGTGTCCTGTCCTTCACAGTAGCAAAAGCAGGTGACTAGGTAAGAATAGAAGAATAGATCAAGCCCTATAGTTTACTGCCCTCCAGTATAGTTTACTGCCCTCCCAGTCTGCAACAGTTTATGGGCCAAGCAAATCATAAACAACAGCTGATGAGTGTCTATTTAATAACCCTCTAAGAATTTGTCTTCCTTGACTTGTGCAATATCCTTCTTGAAACCACATAAATTTCCAGCATCCTCAACATCCTACAGCATGGAGTTCCACACCTAACTGCAAACTAAATGAAGAACCATCTGCTTTATTTGTATTAAAGCTACTAGCAACTAGTTTCATATCATTACCCTGGGTTCTGCACTAGAAAACACAGTAAGCAGTCAACTCTGGTTCATCTTCTGTGGCATGAAACCATTTATTATTTTCTCCTAATTCCATTCAGTATTTCAGGAAAATCACAGTGCAATTTTCATTTTCCTTGGGTCATATCAGCTTCTCTGGTTTTATTATTATTTTTCTACTTCTTGGCATAAGCTGTGAAGTACACATGAAGCAGAATGCACAGAATCAAAGCAAAAAGGGAAAATTAATACCATGGAATTGTTGCCAACAACTTAAACCATGTTAATATATAAATGTGGTCTTCAGCATGAAATGTTGCATGTGCAAAAAGGGACAGAGAATGTTAGGAATTTCCTTTCTGCACAACTGTTCCAGGCTGTGGGTGGACAGTCACATGCTCTCAAATCTCAGTCCCCTGTGATAAATACCACATGTCATCTATTGATAGTATCAGAACTGGGGCCAGCCCCCACCTACTGCTGGAAATGATCATGCTTGAAGCATGTTTGTGCCTATATTCCTAAGTGTCTTATGAGGCTATGGAGCACTAGCAAAGATGAGTTCTTTGGCAAACTGCAAGTTAGAATGCTTCATTCATCTCTGTAGTCAGAAACACTTCATTTTGACCTATTTTTTTCTGCTGGTTTTGGTGAGAGTTTTGCAATAAGTTCAATTTAGCAACTGCCCCATTTTCTGGACAGTCACTGACTGCAATACCAAGCAGACATTACATGTTGCTGTTCTGATTTGGTGCCTTTGGAGTCATGGCTAAGATTTGTATGAGATTAAGAGCTAAGGAAAATTTCTTAGATTCCCCACTAAGTCCTTTCACAAAGGACAATCCAAAGTGTATGTGATCAGTTCATAATGAAGAATAGCTGGCCTTGAGCTATCCCACAGGCAGCAGGCTGGTTTCATCCTTTTCCTAGATCACAGGGTCACATTCTGCCCTCAGACATATATGATCATCCACTCTGAAATTGCCAGGAATATGATCCATACATTAAAAGACCACAGTTTGCAGCATGGTTAGCAATTCAGTCAAGTGTTTAAGAAGGGAGTATACTGCAGTAAACAAAAGGTCTTTGCTGTGTTGTAGATCCCCAGTGAGCTGCTGTTCTAGAAGTGTTCCTGTGTGCCAGTGTGCAGAATGTGTGGGCCATAACCAGTATGTTCTACAGTACCTGGTAGTACAGTGAGTCTTTTCTGGCTACTGGTGTTTCTAAAGGGTGCCCATGCTCCTGTTCAGTAGGTCTGCTCTCCTTCTTCTGAATCACTATGAGGCTATAGGAAGTTAAGAGATCCTCCTATTACTTCCAAATCACCTGTTGCAAAGCCAGAATTGAATTCAGAATTCTGAATGCACTGTATCTCCTCACATGCTGGCATAGAGTACTGCAGGAAATCAGAGAGCTGGTTAGCAGCAGTGGCAAGGGACAAGTAATACTGCCCTTTTCAGACAGAAAGAGAAGGGGGCAAGAAATGATCAATAGCAGTGGGGAGACTGCAAGGTGGTAGAGGGTACCCTTGCCTTTCCTCATTCTTACCACCGTCAATAGGTAGTTCAACCCTAGCCTTTTGAGGGAAGGAGGAATGAATATAGACCAGGCATCGGCTTGCTCCAGTGAGGACCTTGGGCTATTTCTTATCTTCAGAGAATCTGCAAAGCTAGTTCAAATGATCCTTCCTGTCCCTGTACTAAAATTCTGCCTAGGCATTGGTACATACAGAATAGCTGCTCTTTCTTCAGGTTGCTTTTCTTCTCTTGATTTTGCCATATATCCAGTAGAGGAATACAGGGCAAAAATAGTTACAGGCCTTCAGCATTTGTGTGGACACACAAATGCAGTGTTTGCTATGAACATACACTGAAAGCAGACTCCAGTGGGCATGGCAGTAAACAGGAGATGTGGTGTCAGCCATATGTACACAGAGGCCCCACTGAAGAGGAAAATACAGTGGTAAACATAAATATGCCTTGGAAGGCACAAAACTACTAAGAATGCCTTCAGAGAACTGTAAGGTATGTATTTGCAATGCCTTTAGGAGACCTCAGGAAGTTCACCAGATCTACGGTTGACTACAATTCATGACCAAGAGGCCAAGCCCTAAGAATCACCCAGAAGCTTTTGAGCCTGGGAAGCTCAGGGTTCTCGTTGGCCTTTGCCTCTCTGGGGAACTTCAGGCTTTTCCCCACCTTAACTCAAATGTCATAAGCTGTAGTGAGTTCAGATATCTTTAAAGGGATCTGACAAAAACTTCTAAAGAAGATGAAGAACATACCTATCTTCTGCCAAATGTTTGTCTCTGGTTGTGACTGGTGTCCCCTGCTCCTAACCCCTGGTGTTATGATTTGCATGACTAGTGCCATCTGGTGAAGCAATTGGCCATTAGCCATAAACGAGCTGGTCACATATGCACCCCTCCTTTAAAAGCGTCCCGGGTGCTGGACCAGTCAGGGTGACATATGTAGGGGAAAAGGGAAGCATAGCATCACATGAGCACTACTTATAAAAATGCACAGCTGCAAGTCCCAGGTGGGAATAGGACTGGAGCTGCTGCTGGGCAGCAGGCCTGTGATCCCCCAGTGGTCAGAGTGACCTCCACCATCAACTACTTCGTCCAAGGACTGAGTGACTTATTCTATGTGTACTTTGAGCTCAAGTTATGATTGATGTGTTAAAACAACCCAATCTTCAGAGACCCCAGGTAAAATAAAATTCTGATTGTAACACCAACTTTGTTGCATCATCATTCTACTGAGGATCCCTGAAGAATCTGCCTGTGCCCACACTGTTTGGTAACACTGGTATGACAGGAAAGCATTGCGAACCAGTGAGGAGAAAACTCCTAATTCATCTGTGTTGCTTTCCAGGGTGCTAGGAGAGGAAATGGGTTTCTGCTTGCCACACTAGAAACAATACTAGTGAAACAAAAAAATGGAAGTTGCTGAGAAATCCTCTGAAGTAGGGAGAAAGCATGAAGCATGGAAAGCAAAGCACTTTCAGTTCCCCAACAATTTGCCTCAAGAGGCCTTGTTTAGCACGGGAGCAGCCAGAATACTTAAACAGATTTCCTACACTCTAGGAAAATGGAATTTTCCCTACATATGCACTGGGTTTCATGAGAAAAGTGAAAGGCTGTGGTGGTCACCCTCTAAACTATTTTTGAAGTCATGTATAGGATTTAAGTTCCAACTCCCACTAAGGTCCCAGACTAGTAATTTTAATACACTGCTTAGGAGATTGCTTAAATGAAATTTCCAACCAGAAGATACTGTTAACATCCTCATTACAATGATGTTCTTCAAGCTATTAATAGTTACCAAAGAGGCACTGCACGTAGTTATGGAAAACCATTCAAAGCTGAGAAAATACTGTCATTTTTATTTAGTGTCAAAATTAATAGGAATTATAAAATTAAACTTGTGCATAATTCAGGTTATTCCTAATATAACTTGGTCATTTTTAGCCATCTGTAAAAAGAGAGGCTGCAGCTTAATTGGAAAACTTTCTTCTTTTTTTTTTTCCACTTTATATATTTGCAGTGTATGTGAATGTGCTCTACTGAAACAGAGATAAAACCTACTTTTACTATAAGCAAGTATCACATGTCCATCAACCCCCCAGGCTCACGGCAAAATACAAAAGTATAAAATTATTATTTGTCTTAGGTTTGATTTCACACTAGAAAGCGCCTACTCACAGCCATGAAGGAGAGAGCAAGAAAATGATTTTTCAGTGAGCAAGCTGAGAGTCTCAGCTGGAGACAAATCTGCCCAGACATTTCCAGAAAGGAGAGGTTTAATATTAAGTGGGAAAGGGAGGGCAAGAAAGGGTACCCAGAGGCAGGAGCTTGGAGAGGCTGAAAGAAGCCCAGTGAATGGTATTTGTAATCCTAAATCAGCACCTACCATGATGTAATGCTCAGCAGCTCAAGAGGTGTTTCACAGGCTACTCCCAGCAATTTCGGGGAGTGATGGGAGATGAAGACCTGTACAAGCTAAATGTTTTGATCATTGTAGCACTCCTGTGTTTGTGAGCCAGCATTTAGGGTCTTCCACTGACCTGGCAGCCACCAAACTCATTCAGAAATTTAGCTGACTTCTTTTGTCTCTGACCGGGAGAAACAGGTTCAGACATGTAGACAGAAAAAAACCTACTCCTGATGCAGGCTTGCAAAGTCATGGTGATGATTTGAGCTTGCAGGTATACTGAGGAAGCCACATGAGACTGGCAGCTGCTAATAAAGTACTACTTCCCTAGCACTCAGGTTAATTCTATGCTGGCGTTTTTTGTGAAGCTGCCAAAGTGCTAACAAAACCTGGCATCTTTACAGACTGCATAACTGACGGTCAGCACCAGTTTATTCACCATTCCTCACACGCCCAAGCAATTACTATACCTTTAAAGAAGGGAATTCCCTAAAGTGCATAGCTCTCTAGTGGTTTCCACACTGACAGAAGCTTGTGTTAAGAGGTACAAGTTGAGCCACTCTTTCTTCCCTATTGCAATTTCTTGTTTTCATCTTCTCAGCAAGCTTCAGCCCACTAAAACAGACACCTAAGGGTATGAATAAGAGGCAGAGGCCCTGATTCCTTAAGCAGAGGATTTAACTATCTATCTCAACTTATTTCAGCCATGGGCAAATGCAAGATACAAAATTTCAACACGTTTCTTGAAAATAAGTATCTTGATAAGGGTTTGCAAATCAGGGTCCCCTTTGCCATAAAACCAGAGGCATAATTCTAACAATTATCGTTGTTCTATGAGCCAGCCCATCAGCCTGTATGGGTTTGCCAGCCAGCCAGTATACACATCAACAGGAGCTGCCACTGTCCCTGCTGGACAGAAAAGCTCATTCTTGCTTTTCAGTAAAAACAATAAATCAAATGGGCACAGAAGGTTAGATGTCTCTTGTGTTAGAGACCTATCAGGAAAAGAAGGATGTGCAGCCAGCTGGAAAATGAGAGTCAGGACCCTGAGTGCACCAATAGACTATGCAATCTCTTACTCTCCAAGGGTTTGGCTGCCTGTGTACAATTCCAGCTTTGACATGGTACAGCCTTGTAACCTGGAACTGCTGGGAAAAAGCTAGATAAAAAGGGCTGTGAAAAGCTTTATCTGGGACTTCCACCCACACACTCTTCACCCCCTGGCTTGGGAGCTGCATTGATCCCTGCCTGAGCTACTCTGTAGGTATGGTTGTGCCTGACCCTGACCATGTACCAGACTTGACTTCAGACCTGCCTCATCACTGTGGATTTGTCTGGCCAGCACTGGATTCTTGTCTAACTCTGGCTACTGCTCTCCTTCTTCAGGTGCTGTGTGACGGTGCCCTGTCAGGGAGACCAGTGTCCCTGCCTGTGCTAGGCTCACCCTTAGCTCCTCAATTCCTTTCCCCTGTGAAGCAGCCCCACTCTTACTGCTTTGTGGACAGCAAGAGAGAAAGAAGCATCCTGAAAATTTCACCTTTTCACCTGATTTATAGTTTCATTTTACCAATGAACTTTAGTGACTTATGAAAGCTGGAAATGTGTCTCACACCCTCCTGACTTCAGTCTCCCTGGTTTTCACAACAATTCCCTGAAGCACACTAGCCTTCTTGTGTTTACACTGTAGAAAATTTATTCACTTTAGAAAACCTTAACATACATAGGAATACAGAATACAATGGAGAAAAAACTACTGCTTTCATGATGCTTACAGCTGAAATTGCAATTTGGGTGTTAGTGGAATTCATTGCTGAAGGATGCTCTGAGTGCAAAAAAGTTGGCATATATTTAAAGGAAAAATGAGTAGGTATTTGCATGAGACTTACAAAATGGAAAAAGCACATCATGTTCATGGAGTTTCCTGAGCTAAAAACAGTAGGAAGCTAAGGAATCCTCAAAGGAAGTATCAGGCATACATGCCCTGATCTTATTCTTCTCTCAGCATGTGCTTTGTATGTGATTAGAAACAGACTGCTCAGCTAGGAGGTCCTTCATCTGATGTAGCAGTGATATGCTTCTATATTTTTATGCTTAGACTTGCAATGGAGAAGTTGGATTGTTCTGCAGAGAATAGACATATCTAGCAAAACTAACTCAGTTACAGTAAAAAAACAAAAACAAAAACAAAACAGTGTTTGTGCTAAACCAGTATTCCAGTGGAAAAATTCTGACCATTCCTAACAGCTCGAAGACATGCATCAGCAGATGGCAACCACAGCTTAGCAGCTGTGATCGAAGTGCTTGTCTTCCAGCTTCCCTGTGAGGATGATAGAGTATGTATGACCAAGGTATTAGTCATTGTTAAATTACATAAATTGTTATGGGAATACCCCATTGTCCCTCCTAGGAAGGGAGTAATTCCTATTAAACTGAAAATCGTGTAAAATTAGTAACCACAGACTAGAAGGCAGGGTATCAGTTCTCCCTCATCACTGCCAAACTGAATAGGCCATTGCAGGCCTAGTGTAGGACTGAGGCTCCTAAATCATGGCTCCCTGCTGTCTGTGCATCTAATAAGCACCTGGACTTAAAAGCAATATGCAGCTTCAAAGGAATGAGAATCCAGCCTTCAGTTGTCAGGTAATATCCCATTTCCACAACTGAGCTTCATTTCTAATGTATCCCACTCACAACAGCTTGTGGTGCAATACAGTGATCACATAATTATTTGGGATGTTCCCATGTGGGTTTATCATGCCTTTCCTTAGCAGCAGAGCATTACAGCACATTATCCCACTAGGAATTCCTGAGTTAGTGCTAATCCTGGACAAGGTACCAGCTCCCAGCTGAGTGACTGAGCGTCGCATAGTGCCTCCCAAAGGCACAGCCCTGAGAATGATCAGCATATGGAAAGCCTGTGTTTTTCTCTGCCTCCTTTTTGTCAGTGGCTCAATTCTTCACTCACTTGAAATGCTAGCAGAATGGGGCCTGAATATTCTGTCTTGGAAGGCAAGACCATGCGCAGGAAGGAAGTACAGGCCAGAGACGATCGTAAATCCAGCTTCCCCAGAAACAACAGGCAATTACAGTGCCAGCATAACATCACTCATCCCTTGCCACTTGCTCCAGAAACATATGGAGTATGTCTCAGAGCCCCACTTCTTATGTTTAAAATACCTGATGCTGGCATTTCTCAAGATCTGCTGGGTCCGTAACTGTCCAAGGGCGGAGATAAAGGTTTAATGGGTCATTTTCTGTTTGAAGTCACTGTGGCGGAGGGACACAAGTGTTGCTCCTCAACACTGAGCTCTGCTCTGTCCTGTTATGCAACAATTCTATTTCTGGCCCTGCTTCAAAGTCACTTGCCAATGGACCAATGCCCATACAATCCCATTTGCTGGGCCAATGCCCAGCCAATCCCTGAGCCATGGTGCCCCCCAGCCAACTTCCCCCAGTTTATATACTAGAAATGATGTAATATGGAATGGAATACCCCTTTGGCTTGTTTGGGTTAGCTGTCCTTGCTGTGTGCCCTCCCAGTTTTTTGTGCACTCCCAGCCTCCACGGGCAGAGCAGTATGAAAAGCTGAGAAGTCCTCGACTTAGTATAAACACTGCTTAGCAACAACTAAAACATCAGTGTGTTATCAACATTATTCTCATCCTAAATCCAAAACACAACACTATATCAACTACTAGGAAGAAAATTAACATTATGCCAGCCAAAACCAGGACAGTATCCACCCCTTATTCCATACCATCTACATCATGTCCAGGTCAAGCTGGGAAACAGATCCCATGATGGCATTTCCTTTTTCTACCCACTCTGCCTTATCCCTGTCCCCAAAATCTGTTCTGCTTTGCTGACTCCAGACAATATTAGAAAGAACACAGCACCCAGCCTAGCTTTGGCTGGCAACATGATTTCAATTGCAGTGAAATGGCATGAGCTTTAGTTCCCTGGAAGAAGCAGGCACAAAGCAAGAGTAAATGATTTGAGGCCCGTAGCAAGACTACAAAGCAGAATGTGAAGGTTGAGGAGTTAATACCTGTTACCATGTAGGATTCCCAGCAGGGACTCTGTCTGCTATGATAACAGCATAAACATCCTCAAAAAATGAGTATGGGAGTAGGGGAAATCACAGTATCAACTTCTATGTCACTGAGAGAAAAAGAAGAAAATTGTCCACAGATTCCCAAACTGTAGGACTAATAACTAACTCTTGCTGCTCATTGTCTAAGACTGTGTGGAGATCCTTTCTCTGCTGCAGACTAAGGCATGACACTCACTGTGTCATGGGGAACAGCTTTCTGATGGATGGCTCTTGTTTAGTTACTATGCAGGTTTATTTTCATGTGGAGGACAAAGGAGCAGAGAGGCAATTTCCATACCAAGAACAGTTGCACTCACTTGCACTCAGCTAGCTGAATGACCTCACTTTCCAAATTTTTCTTTTCAGAAGCAGCACGTGTGTGTGTGTGTGTGTGTGTGCACATATGAGAGAGGTAACATCCACATACCACATAACAACACATACATATATGCACACCTAACTGAAAAGATGCAAGAGCACAAGATGTGGTAGATGGCTGGTCAGATGCTCAGCTGACTTATCAGCACATACTCCTGAGGTAAATTTTCAGAGGAAAGATGTTTTCTTACCACCCCAAGTCCCAGATACTTTTGCAAAAAAATAGGAGAAAGGCTTTGTCAGAGCTGTTCAGCTTGAAACCACTTCTCACAGCACTTTCCCTACTTAACTATTTCTTATCAGCATGAAAGTAAATCTTCTCCCTTGCCCTTAGTGTATCCTAAAACTCTTCTAAAAAGTACTGTCTGTTGCCCCAGGAAGCCTGCTTGCCACTTATGCACTGAAGGAACAGAAATACTTTGATGCTTCCATCTTGAGTCAATCCTTGTGTAGTCAAGGAGTGAGCTGTGTGTACCATGAACCCTAACTCCCAAACTCACCTGTACTTCTTTTCCCATGTGTTGCTCACTTAGGGCACCAGTAGGGAGCTTACAGCTGCCTGTGCAATGCTATCTGTTCCGTGCCAGTGGGGCCAGGGATGAGAGGGGCAAAGGTGGTGCAGGACTTTTTCTGGATCTCAGTAAGAAATGCCCAACAACAAATGGTGTAATAAAATAGCTGTTTCAATAAGATAGAATAAAAAGAGGAATAAAGATAATAAGTAAATTTTATATCCTTTCATGTTTTGAGAGCCCCCACATTCATGCAGCATTGAATGGACTCTAGATGGATTTTCCCACAGCACACTGTGCAGATCCCATCTATGGAGAGAAGTTTTTATCTTTTTGGTCATTTGAGATATTATATTATTTCCTACCATGAAAAAAATTCTATTTGTAAAAGGATGTTTCCATGAGAACTTCTTGCTGCTCTGTTAGATGAAGGCAAGGCTATGCAGGTGTAGTAATTACTGGTGCCAGGTGGAAGCTGACTGCAGTTACAATGAGTTCGCTGAGTTTATCCTGCAGCCAAGGGATTGTGCAGCACAACACAAACATGCAGGCCAAGCTGTATGCGCAGCATAATGCAGCAGAGCACAGCATAGGCCTGGGTGTGCTCAGGTTAACTGTACTGTAGATCGCTAACTCCTTGACGAACAATGATCATCTGGTCAGGATCAATATATTCCACCCCTTGATCCACATACAGTTTACCTTTCTCAAAGGTTTTATAATTTACAGATTATATTAGTAAGCTGTTCAGCTAATAGAAAGTTTCCTGACAGGCTGGGATGTTACCTCTCTCATAGAACCCACCCATGCACGGCAGAGCCCAGCACGGGGTTTTGCTTCAGGTTGCCATACAGCAGCTACTCAAGCTAGTGTACAGGCTGCTCAAGCCTTAAGTACAAGGCCCAAGAGGGCAGACATGGCCTGTTCAAGATCACTAACTCCTCAAACATAAATGCCTTCTGCAGGGTTCCCAATACAGCATCCAACCCCTGAGATCAGCTCTCCAGGTTCACCTGTCTTCTGACTCTTATGCACTTTCAGACTCACAGTCCGTGACTGATGGTGCCACAATTAAATTGCAATATTGCATTCATGTTCCTTGCTCTAATCAAGCCTACCTGCCCAATATCAAGTACAGTCACATTGCTGTATCTCTTGCTTATTAGGCATACCCTCATTTTCCATTTCCATAGAGACATAAAGCTCATTCAGTTGTTCTGCTTTAAAACTCCTAAAACCATCTTGATTTCTAATCTCAGATGAAGGCAAACCCATTTTCCAGGGTTCTTATTTCCTGATAGGATATTAGAGTCCAACATATTTGTCCTGGGTTCAGCTGGGATAGAGTTAATTTTCACAGGAACCTGGGAGGTGGGGGGCACAGCCGGCCAGCTGACCTGAACTAGCCCAGCAGCTATTCCATACCATGTGACATCATGCTCAGTATATAAATGGGGAGCGGGCTGGGGGGAGCTCTCTCGACTTTCGCGGGGAGGGGGAAGTGGCAGAGCGTCGGGTTCCGGGTGTGAGCAGTTGCACTGTGCATCACTCTTTTTGTATATTCTTTCATTAGTACCGTTGTTGTTGTTGTAATTTCTTTGTGTTGTCCTAGTAAACTGCCTTTATCTCAACCCTCGAGGTTCCGGGTTTTTTTTCTTTTCTCTCCTCCGTCTCCCCCCTATCCCACCGGAGGGGGGGGGAGGAGTGAGCGAGCGGCTGCGTGGTCCTTTGTTACCGGCTGGGCTGAAACCACGACAATATTCTTGGTGATCGTTCTTTCGTTCGTTCTTTCTTTCTAATGCTCAATATTTTGGCAGGCCTGTAATGATTGGCAAAAGTTAGACACATACCTTTCTCCCTGCTGATAGCCTTATTCCACATACTGAAGAGCCTTCTGAGTCTTTCCAGCAGAGAGTAAAAATTTCCACATTACGTATTGTCTATTAATTAGTATTTTATACCCACTTCAGACAAATGTGAGCAACAGTACAGAACAGAGACATAAATGCAGGTATGTCAAGAGGGTTTGGGTCATACTAAAGGGAGGACTCAAGGTCTTAATATCACCATGTTGCCCTGGTTTCAGCTGGGAAAGAGTTAATTGCCTTGCTAGTAGCTGGTATAGTGCTATGTTTTGGATTCAGGATGAGAAGAATGTTGATAACACACTGCTGTTTTCAGTTGTTGCTAAGTAATATTTATACTAAGTCAAGGATTTTTCAGCTTCTGATGGTCAGCCAGCAAGAAGGATGGAGGGGCATAAGAAGTTAGGAGGGGACACAACCAGAGCAGCTGACCCAAACTGGCCAATGGGGTATTCCATACCATGTGATGTCACGTTTAGTATATAAACTGGGGGGAGTAGGGCTGGGGAGGATCGCTGCTCAGGAATTAACTGGGTGTTGGTCGGTGGGTGGTGAGAAATTGTTGTGCATCACCTGTATATTCCAATCCTTTTATTATTATTATTGTCATTTTTTTATTATTATTATCATTATTAGTTTCTTTCTTTCTGTTCTGTTAAACTGTTCTTATCTCAACCCATGAGTTTTACTTTTTTTTCTGATTCTCTCCCCCATCCCACTGGGTGGGGGTGGAGTGAGTAAGCGGCTGCGTGGTGCTTAGTTGCTGTCTGGGCTTAAACCACAACACATGTGAGACTTAGAAAGTCCTTGGTTTTGTTCAGCAGAATCGTGAAAACAGATCTCACAACCCTGTATTTTCTACTTAAACAGAATGTATGTCTTCTGGTCACATCTGCAATGGCCTACCGTTGTTCTTGATGGATTTCCACTATGCTAATTTCTTAAGTGGAAACTTTGTATCAGAGCCTCATATGGGCTGAGCCCTTAAAAATTGTACCATTTTGCAGATTCTCACTTAGGAAGATGTCAGATTAAATGCTCTTTCCTCCCTTGTTCACCAAACAACCCACTATGAAGATGAACTAACCAGAAAACTTCTCCTGAGAGCCAGAAGGAGAAGACATCACTACCAAAAGGATAAAGCTAAAGCTTCCTTCCAAAGGGGGTTCTTCCTTGCTCTCTCTGAAGCAGCCTCTTTAATTAGAGATGTATGCTTACTGTCACAGTTTGGGTGATAGGCTATCTCATGGAGGCTTTCAGGACAGCAGCCTGGGAACGGTGACTGTGTAAGTGCACAAACACTTGTGTTATTCTCCTGTACCTCATTTGGGGCTAGGCATAAATACCCTGCAGCTTCATCAACTCCAAATGGCCTTTAAAAACTATTTTACGTGCCATCCTCATACTGCAACATTGCCTTTTCCTTCCTGCAGGACCCAGGAAGCCAGTTGGAAAGGGACAGGATGGACAGTTCAGCAATATAAATCCATGATTATAACCAACCTCTGTGCTAGCTGTCCGTATGCTTCACTAGGGGTGCAGAGAGTTTTCAGTCTTTTATTCACTTGCCAGTTAGGACACCCATCACCAACACTGGGTTCTGGATACAGCACCTCACTGCAAGACCGGAAGAAGATCAGAAACCTATCAGGAGCAGAAAAGGAGGAAGATCTTGACATACTGTTCTAAAAGCAGGGCTGGAGCTAACTATCAGTAGGATCATTCCATGTGCTTCCAACACTGGGGTCAAGAAAGCTGATCCGTATTGATGCAGTTTGTCACTGACTTAACCTGCCCTCAGACTTTTCCATCTGTTACCCCTTCACTATGGGCTCCAACACAGCATTGTCACATGGCAATGGCCCTTGCAGCATTGTCAGGCAACGGCACTTGGGAGCATCTTTCTACCCAGCACTTTCTCCAAGCTTCTTTCTCTAGTAGGAGCTGGGCATCTGAACAGGAGCTAAACTCCTAAATACAGTGACCTCAGTGTTTATAGGCCTATTTCTTACTGGCCTTGTTCTCTCTTCAAACAGTAGCCTAGAGAAACATGTGCTTTACTAAACAGGGGCAGAAACAATACAACTCAAAAGCCTGGCTCCAGCCACAAAGAGATTGTCTTTGCCAAATAAGGATTCTGAATTACCTGTAAGTGGCCTTGACCACAGCACTGCAAGGAGCTGTTTCCATAAGGCCTTATCCCCTGATATTGATGTAACAACTTCATCTTTCTTTCAATAAAGATATTTTCTGGTGCTCATGGTTGAGATGGAAAGCCACGAGAAACAAAAGCCCTAAATGTTTCAGAGTGGAAAAAAAAAAAACCAAACAGGACAAATCCTGTGTGCTGAAACTGCATCATGGTACAGCTTTATTAGACAAGAGGAAATATTTTCTAAAGGCAACAATGAGACCCAAACAATGCCTGCCTGGGAAAGAAGGATCCCCATTACAGGAGGTAGAAAGAGAACATTAGACACACAACTGTCAGGAATGCTTTAGAAAGAATGCTTTAGAAAGAATCAATTCTGCATCCCATCCACATGCCCAAGCCATGACTTTTGACACCATAGGGTAGACAATGCAGTTGCCCTGGAGTTTTAACAGGGTTGTAGGAGCCACCTTTCTCTCTGGGGTGGTTGTCTTATGAGATCTTAGTAGCTGTCAGCCTTTCCTGTGTACACACGTGCACAAGTTAAGTGCTTTCTCAGCAGATCAGACTAGATGATAATGCTCTGACACAGCCTCATCTTGTGGCACTATGGGACTGCAGCTATTTGATTTGCACTGCGAGCATCAAGCCAGACACTCTCAGGCTCCCCCCACCATGCTTCCCTTGCCTCTGGGACTTCCAGTATGGACCTTGGGGGCAGAGCACACAGCTGTGGCATCTCCACCGTGTACCCTGTACCCTGCCTTTTATCATACCATGCCTGTAGTCGTCTACACAACATCCTCTGTCTCCACTTCTCAGGGCCTCTGCTGTCATACCAAACCTGTATTTCTCTACACTACATCATTATGTTAGAGTGATATAACATTACAAAGCTAAGGAAAAGTAAAACAAATTAGCACCTGGTCAATCAGAGAAATTGCTGTTACAGCTAAATCGGGTGAAACAAGCTGCAGGCACATCTTGTTAAGTTCAGGTAAAGCAAGCCTGTAGCAGCTTACTACCAAAGATTACAAAGGTTATGGCCTGTTACTAGCAATGGCAATACCATGTTATACGACCACATAGTAACAGAGTACAACACAATACCCCACTATACCTCTTGATCAGAAGGTCATGTGGCCCAGGGTCTCATCTCATATAAGGGCCAGAAGTGGGTATCTGCAGGACAGTTCAAAAACAGGGGAAGCAAGGAGTGATCCTTCCTCAGAATATACTTCCAGCCTCCAAAAAAGTGTGTGTTGGGGCTTCCAGCAATTTTCAATAAAATCTAAATGTCCTAAGGCTACTGGCATGAACATTAAGCTTCCAGTTTTAACGGAGGGAAGAAGAAAGCTAAGGATCAGTCTTAAATTTAGTACTTGCATTTCTTTTTTTTGGGGGGGGGGGGGGGGGGCAGATAATAGGAGCTGTGTATCACTTTCCTGTGTCAGGGAGGTCATCGAAAGAGGACCTGTTTGGAGTTCTTTTACTGCTGTTTTTACATCTAAGCAGTGCCAATAGCTACACACAGGCTTTTGGCTGGATTTAACCCTTGTGCACTTTGAGGACAGAGTGCTCCCAACAGGCAGCAACAGGTCAGCAGAGGACACAGGCAGAAATAGCCAGGGTGTATTTTTTGCTGCTCATCTGCAGGTATTTGCAGGCAGGACACCCAAAGTCTTTCTCTCTCTAACAAAGACCTGCATTTCAAGCAGGAGTATTATGCCAGACTCACCGCAGCACCTGAATTTGACCTGAGGTTAAGGGACCATCTTTCATACGCATATTGCTCTTTGCTTCTTTAAACCATGTCTGCCCCTACCACCGATCCCTATTTGGATTTCTCTACTGAGATACATGAAGCAGGAATATAGGCTGTGTGAGTCCCAAGTTGCCGAAGTCCCAATGTTGTCTTTGCTTTTTTGGAGAACGAACATGACCATAACAGATAGAAAATTCAGTGTTGCAAAATTCACTTTGAGAAGGAACCTCCCTGTAACTGAAATCACAAATGAACTGAGTGTCTTTTATTTTGTATCTTTGTCCTCAGGCAAGAAACTGTATCCTGTGAGGAAGGCAACTTTCAGTTCTTACACAAGCAGCTTGATACAGTCCATGAATGAGGTGGTTTGTATCCAACGGAATTTCACATATCAACCAAGGTATCAGAAATCACAACCGTAGCAGGATGTTAATGCTCTGGATATAAAAATACAATAAGGTGTGGTGGCTGTCATGGTGAATTTCCATCACACTGGGCACTAGCAGATACTTGAGAATAATGATTCAGAAGTTGAAATACAAGGTGCTGTTTCAGAGGGATGTATTTTTAAAAGTCACTTTTTCTCTGTGTTAAATAAATTCTTTTTTTCATATTGTCTCTTTTGATTTACCATGGAAGCTTAAAAAAATAGACTGAATGTACTTCAATCCCTTATTCATGAAGAAGAAAATCCTCCCCTTCATACTTCTGCCAACAGACCTCATCTTCCTAAGTCTATGAGCTTTCAGAAAGTTTATCCCATGGAAAGATTTCAGATATATCTGTCCTTGGGCATGACATAAAACTTTTATGCATAGTTCACTTGAAGAACAATAAAGAATAACAAATAACAGTTCCTTTTGAAAGGATCATTAGGATTTTTTAACTTGGAAAAGTAAGAGGGACCATGAGGACAAACTACTATTTCCCTTCAGAGAAAAGATGGGATTCATGTATAATGATAACAGGAATCAATTGTAACAGTGATAACTGTACTATAAGGGTGACCTGGTCACCCTTCATCACTTGTGTGAAGATGCATCTGCTTTCAAAATTCACCATGTTGTTAGATGCCCTCTAAACCATTTCATTAAAGACATATATACTTCTGTGTTACTGGGGCTTTCCAAGGTGTGGCTTTGCTTCCTGACTGGCCACAAGGACGACCAGAGCTAGTGTAGTAAGCTGCATGCATGAAGAGGCTCCTGCCAAATGCAAATTTGCATGGCTATAACCATAACAGCTGCATATTTCTCTGACATTTGCCAACATGGGTGAAGATATGATCCATCTAGACGAGCAGACCACTGCTTTTGCCTTGTCCTGCAGCAGGGTGCTGCTATCAGGAACACAAACAGAGCATAAGAGTCTCTCACCAAACATAGGAATTAGGGTCACTATCTGCAGCTCAGTGACAAACTGGTACTTTATGTCCCAACAATTCTGCATAAACAGGTAACTCTCCTGTGGTGCTCCTCCGAGTAGCACTCGCTTTCCTCTAGCAAACATGCCCAGCACATGCAGCCCCTGCATATCCCATAATCTTTGAAGTTGCTATGTCAAAGATGTGATGAGTGGGAAAAGAACACCCTCACCTTGTTCTGCTGTTTTCACCCAGTCTTGGGTGACCAATGCAGAGATGAAAGGAATGATAAGCTCAGTCTTTCACAGAGTCGTTGTTGTGTTCCTGAAGTCATCTTCAATACCCATGTGCTTTCCTGGCTGAGAAGTACTCAGGGATGTACAACAGGTTGTCGGCATGTGTGGGAACAGCTGTTTCCCAAAACATCCCCAAACTGAAACATTGGCTCTTGAGTTGCCTTGGTAGTTGACTTGTCAAGATGCAGAGAGATTTTTCAGGCTCCTTGCAGGAAGGTGGGGTAAGCCCATCCCATTGCAAAGGGAAAGCTAAGGGAATCACCCTCCCATAAACAAGTGTCTCACACCAGAGAGTCAGATAGAAGGAAATGAGATCACCCAACAGTTTCCATACTGGCATCCTGTTTTGGGCACTAGATCAGTGCTCTGCCTGTTTCACCAGTAGCTGAGTCAGAAATTGGTGTCAGGATTATACTTACTCAAGGAGTGATTTGCTAGGTCCAGCACTTTGCTATGGCTAGTGTCTGGAGAAGTAAGAGGCAGTGGGTGCACAGGCTTGCCAGGGAAGTCTCAGTCAGAGTTCACAGGACCACCACTGCAGCAAACAGGAGGGGAAAGAGTTGTGTAATACTTGAACAGCCAGTTTGGGAGATTTGGGGAAATACTGTACAGGACAACTGCCCAAATAGCATAGTACTACCTTCTGCCCAGCACCATGACATCTAATAGAGGTGTTTCACCTGACAAAATGAACCTGCCACATAGGTCCCATCTCCACAGCCCTGTAATTACCCATAGTGCCAAAGCAGAGAAGAAAGCTGGGGCTAACTAAATGGGTTTGTGAACATTTCCTGCAGAGCTAAGCCTGAACTATCCTTGAGGAAAAGAATTAAGACAAGGTCAGGAAGCAGTAATTTTGGAACAAAAAGAGCAAAAGCAAAAAAAAACAGCCCAAGAAGATAAAAGCCAAAGGGGTGGGTGCCAAAATACAGAAGGTAAAAGATTCTTTGAGAAATGCACTACAAAATACCTCAGAAATATTAGCTGGAAAATTGCTGCTTCCCCTGTCAAGGCATGGGCATGCGGAAAGGAGAGAAATTACCTGGAACAATTTCTCAGACAGGTGGCTGTCTTATCAAAAACTAAAATAGAAGATAAAGTAGAAGACAGATTAGGAAATCAGCCTCAGCAGGAGGAGGAAGCAAGACCCCATAGGAGGAAATAACACTCAGGAAGGGCTTGTTTAAGAACCCAGCTTCTAATTCAGTAGGAATTCAGCAGTGACCAGCATTCAACAGATTCTAGTTTTACAAACTAGTAAACTAAGATGAGGCCAGATCTCTGCAAGTGTACTTTTCAAGGCTGCAGAAAGAAGAGACAGAAGGGAACTTTTCTGATCATCAAAACCAATCCTGCTATCACAGGCAAACATACCACTGAATCCCTTCTGTAAATCTACAGAAGGGAAATGAGTCTTATGTTGTCTTTCACCATTTTCTCAGCCATGATCACACTATCTAAGAGCTGACAAACTAACCATCACAAGACATTGCAGAGAGAACAGATAAGCTTAGTTCAAGGTCTTCACCACAGTCAAAATCTCATCAACAGCAAAGGTTTTGATAAACCCTTTCTCCACTAGCCTGCGACGTCACAAATTTTGATAACTTTTCAGTCATGTAAACTGCATGCAGCAGTCCCAACCATGCAGCCTAGCCTCTTCAGATGATCTAGCCTTATGCCATAAGTGAGTTAAGTATATCACTTTTCAGTAAACTGCTTCTTAGCTTTATCAAGTGTTCTGTACTAGGAGAAAGAGACCTTTTGCTTCTCAAAGTCCATTTTGACTTTGCCAGTTTTCATCAAACAATTTAATACAGCTGCAGTGTCTTGCTCCTGAGTACCTCTTTCTTGCTGGGGATTATGTCTTTAATGCAGGTAGTTCAACTGAAATAGTTGTTTCTGGTTTTCCTGTAGGTTTAAAATATCCATGACTATGTGATTGCATTACACTGTACTTAACCAGGCAGAGTGTGCAAGGAGAAAAAAGTATCTTTAATTAGGCCACCCAATAGCGCAGGAAAAAACAGGGAAGTTTTGGGGAGAAGTCCTCCTTCACATTTGGGCAGTCATTTCGAGAGACAGAGACAGTGAAAGAGACAGGAAAAGGAGAGAGGGCTGGGGGCCGGTGAGTGAGAGGAGAAAGAAGGAGGGAAGATGGAGGGACAAAGAGTCTGAGAGAGACTGATGGAAGGAACAGAGAAACACAGAGTTAGAAAGAGTGAAGGGAGAAAGACAAGTCAGGCTGCGGGCAGAGGGGAGAGAGAGAAAGGCAGACAGCAGAGGGATATTCAGAGAGGGAGAGAGGGTGAGACAGAAAATAAATCTGCCACAGCAAATACTTTGGTGTTCCCTTTTTCCAAATGCTGTCATAGCTAGCATTTGCCCACATTTTACCATAAATGCCTGAGAGTTTATTTGTTATTCTAATTATTTCTCTGTATTTCAGCATTCTTCTACAATAAATTTTGTGGAAAGCTATTAAAGTTCAACCTCTTTTTCCATGAATACTCCTGTTCAGCCTTCAAACTCCATTTAAGGAGTTTAATTTTTACTTTTACGTGTAAGGAACTATTTTTAGTGCCTTTTTTCTTTTCAGAAATCAAGTGTGTCATCTGAAGTTCTCATGAACTCTATTCATTATCTCAGCCACCCAAGGAAGAAACTCAAATATTCCTATAGGGCCTTTAGAACTGATCAGAGGGCTGTGAATATCTATAGTGAATCAAGATTAGCTACAGAAAATTCACAAACACTTGCCAGAGTAATGAGGATTTCATTATTACTTCACAGACAATTCATGAACTAGAGGGGGGGAAATGAGTGTACTTTGTTATATAAATTTTACACTGTAAATCATTATTTACTCATATCTGGAAGATACAAGTCTGGCAGGGAGAAATAATAAGCAGATTTTGAAGAGCTTTAGAAAGAATACCAGCTCCCTCTATGGAGCTTAGCAAATAATTCAAAGTAAAATTACAGATTATGAACTTTATTTCTTTTCTGTTTGCAAATTGCCTTGAACAGCTCACAGTCAATTACAGTTAAAGCCAAATTCTGCCCATCTAGCCCAGCAATGGAGAGGGCTTTTTAGACCTGGAATTTTTCTTCTTTTCCCTTTTCCACAGAAAACAGAGGGTTTGGGCGTTTTTTAAAAAAATATTTTTTATGATACTTTTGAGAAATATTTTAGTCTGCCAGGGTGACCTAAAGCATGTCAAGAGTAACTACAGACCTCTGGGGCAAGGGTGAAGGTGAAGGGGATAGGTGCCCAAGTGGTGTCTCCTCAGTCCCACCAGTAAAGGGGAAAGGCTCAAGCAGAAGTGGTGTCATTGAGTGGGCCAACACCAGGCTGCATAGCAAGTGTTAAAGGCAGAGTTGTGGCTTCTATGACCATTGACTTTCTGTAAGAAATGAGGAGTATTTAGCAAGGAGTTGATAGTCTGATGAAGCGGGGCGAGACTTGTCTTTGTAAGCAGATTTGCTGACCTAATGAGGAATGCTTTAAACTAGCTATGCCTAGGAGGTCTACTGTAACCTGAAGGGCACATGGGGCTGAGCAAATGTGGGGGACAGCATGACAGGGAAGCTCTCAAACTTCCACTGTAAAAGCAGTATGACTTCCAGCCTATCTCAAATGCTTGTACACCAATGCATGAAGCATGAGGAACCAGCAAGAGCAATTACATGTCCATGCACAGTTGCAGATCTATGACCTCACTGGGATTACAGAGACAAGGTGGGAGAGGTAAGATAAGCTGCAATGGTGGGGTGCTGCAATGGAGGGATATGGGCTTCTCAGGAAAGATAGGGTGGGAAGGTGAGGAGAAGGGATTGTACTGGACATGAAGGAGTAGCTTGAATGCATATTAGTTTGCCTTTGGACAGGTGACAAAGCAATATAGAGCTTGTGGGTAAGGATTAGAGGACAAACCAGCTAATATGATGTGTCTGTTACACACCACCTGCTCAGGAAAGGAATACAGATGAAACCTTATTTAGGCAGCTGCAGAAAGCTCCACCATCACAGGCTTTGATACTTATGATAAATTTACCACCTTGATGTGTGTTGGAAGAGCAATACAGCTAGTGGCAAGAAGCAACAATATATCTGGAATGTGCTGAAGGCAATTTCTGATGCAGGTGACTGATGAACTGATGTGGAAAGACCTTGTGTTCAACCTCTGACTTTCAAACGAGGATGAACTAGTTACAGATGAGAAGTTTGAGGGCATTCTTGGCTGCAGCAAACATAGGACTGTGGAGTACAAGATCCTGAGGGGAATGAACAAGACAAAGAGCAGAATTACAACCCTGGACATCAGAAGACCAGAATTTGAACTGTTCAGGGACCTACTTGGAAGAATCCCAAGAGAAATTGCCCTAGAGGTTAAAGGGGCCTGGGAGAACTGTTTAATCTTCACAGCCAGCCTCCTCAGAGCACAAGAACAATCCATCCCAATATACAGAAAGTCAAGCAAGCATGGCAGAGTGCTAGTATGGATAAACATAGAGAACGTGACTAACCTCAAACACAGAAAGGAAGTACACAGCAGGTAGAAGCAAGGCTACCTGGGGCGACTACAGAGACATTGCCCACTAACATAGGTATGGATCAGGAAAGTCAAAGCTCATCTGGAGTTTGAAGGTCAACAAGAAAGGTTTGTATAAGAAAATGGGCAGCAAAAGGAAGATTAAGGAGTGTGTGGGCCCGTTGCTTAGGGCAGGAGATCTAATGAAAAGGCATACAGGAAGTGCTGAAATATTCAGTGCCATTTTGCCTCACTTTTGCCTGGTAAGGCTTGTCCTCACACCTCTCAGGTCCCTAAGCTTCCCAGCAGAGTCTGTGGGAGTGAAGCAGTACCCACAGAAAAGGAAGATCGGACTAGGTATCACTTAGGCATACACAAGTCCATGGGTTCATACGGAATGTATCCAGCAGGATGCAGATGTCATTGCAAGGCAGCTCTCTATCACCTTCATTCCCCATTACAAGAAAGATTTTGCATTCTCGAGCCAGTCCAGTATAGGCCATTAAGATTGTCAGGGACCTGAATGACATAGCGTATCAGGAGAGGCTAAAGCAACTGGGTCTGTTTAGCCTACAGAAGAGAAGGTGAAGGGGAGGCTTCATTGCTGTCTGCAACTACAAGGTCAGAGGGTACAGAGAAGATGGATCCAGACTCTTCTCAGAGGTGCATGCTGATAGGACAAACAGTAATGAGCACAAGTTGGAACATGGGAAATTCTGATCAGATATTAGGGAAAAAAAGATTTACCCTAGGGGTGGTCAAATATCAGATGATGTTGCCCACAGAATTTGGAGGATCTCCATCCTTGAAGGTAGTCATGCATCCTTGAAGGCAACACAGCCCTAAACATCCTGATCCATTTAGAGCTGATTGGAATAGGCAGTTGGACTACATGACCTCTGGAGGTCCCTCTCAACCTAAGTTATTCTGTGAGTATGTGACCGGATTGGCCATTAGAACAGATGCAGACAAATCTTGCAGATAAGGTCTGAGCTGAATTCCCTTTACTGAGAAAAAAACATTTTGGCTAGACCCACACTGGTATTTAGAGTCAGTCCTGATTAGCCCAGCCCTCAGGAAATACCCTTTCCTTAAATGTCCTCACCAAAACTGCAGTAAGGCCTTGACATATCATGCTTATCCTTTGTACAGCAGCATTAGGCTGTAGCACAGAAAAGAGAAAGAAGCAGGGCTAAGAAAGGAGTAAGGCCCAGGTCAACTAAATCTAAGGCAGTCAAGTTGCCAGAGCTATTCGAAGTGAGCCATGGGGTTGCCAAGTCTTTGAGGGTATCTATCTGCTTAAAAAAGCAACATTTTACTTCACATGCCTGCTTCAGAAACATATGTCCTTTCATCCTAACTTTGACTATAAAGAAAAGCTACAAGCCATGCTGTTCAGAGCATCATGATCAGCCAACAGCATCACCACAACACCAATGTGTGGTCACAGCAGAGCTGAATTTTTTATATGACTTAAAAATGCATTTTAGTAACACATGATAAACTTGAAACTCCAGTTTCATCAGCAGTTTTATGAGCACCAAATCTAATTTAAAAAAGCTTGAGAAGACCATAGTTCATAAAAATTACTAATACAAACCTGATTTAAGCAGTTAGAATTGACCTAAATAAAATTATTTGCTAAAATTGAGTTCACATAAGCAATGATCTTTCTCAGCAGCATTCATTAGCTGGATTATAGATTGATCCCTCTGTCTTTGCTTGATATAATTCTGTTGGAATTGTGTTGAGGATTTCTTGGCTGGGCAAAGGAATGTGAGCAATCCAGCCGTTAGGTGGGAACGAAGCATAAGTTTACAAAATGCTGGAGCAGACAAGGACACTGTGTCCTTGTACGCTGGGAAAAAGGAAGATAAGAAGAGCCTGACAGACAACACCTGGATGCTGAAGAATGAGATAAGTGACTGCTGGACACCTCGTGAAGAAGCTTGCGCAGCCAATAGAGAATAAGATAGTGTCGCATGAAACAGGGTATTGTACCAATTAGAGTATTGTATAAGGCGCGTGCACAAGCGCATAAGGTATATAACTGTATCAAACGTTGTAGTAAATGGACTTCACTTGATCACATTGGTCTGTGTGTGATGTCCCTCCGCAACATTTGGCGCCCGAACAGGGACCCTCAGATCAGCACTTTATCGTCTCTACGAGAATTTCTGGTGCAGCTGAACCGACGAGGGAGCGGAGGAGCCGGCCAAGAGTGTTCCTGCTGCCCCGGCAGGACGGCATGAGCTTCAGCTAAGCTGGGAAGCACGGCATGAGCTTCGGTTGAGCTGGGACGCACATAGGTTTGAATCTCGCCCTGAGCTGGGAAAACGAGGAGACGCGCGAAAGCTTGAATCTCACCCTGATGAGGTGAGCGGTCAGAGAAGGAGATGGGGTTGGACAAAGAACAGGAAGCAGTCCTAAAGTTCCTTCGTAATTTTCTCTCTGAGAGAGGACTGAAATTCGATAATTCTGTGTTAAAGGGGTTACTTTTATGGGCCTGGAAGAAAGAACTTATCCCGAGTGTAAATGTCGCGTTTGAAGAAGCGACCTGGGATAATATAGGCAAGGCGCTGTGGGACGCTACTAGCTGCAGGGGGGGTAAGGTAAAGGAGATGAAAAAATAGGCAGCGCACTGGAAGGTAATTCGAGACATGCTGGAGACAATGAGGGCGGACCGGCAGGCAGCCGCCGCTCTCTGCGCGGCGGTGACCCCCTCTGCTGCCTCCACGGCTGCCGCGTCAGCCTACCCCGCTGCAGATAGGGGGACATTCTCTACACAACTATCTCCACCCCCCCAACATCCATCTCCGTTAACGCTGAGATGCCTGCACAGACACAGCCTTTGCCTATTCCCAGCCAGGCCGTTGGTGCCGAAAAAATTCCCCCGTCTGTTACTCCGCAAGAAACAAGGGAATTAGGGGGGGCCGATTGTCGCCCGACAGACTCGGGGGCGACTAATGCGGATAAACAGATTGCGGGGGACAGGGAACCACCTCCACCGGGTAGTGCGATGGAAGAGCTGAGGGAGGTGGTGAACCAGTTACAAAAACTGACAGTACGGTCGGAAGAGCTCCTGAGGGAGGTAGTGAACCAGTTACAAAAACTGACAGTACGGTCGGAAGGACCAGAAGTGAGGGAGAAACGGTCATCGTCCCGAAAGGATGAACCGAGAGGGCAAGAGAACGAAGATTCTCGCCGTATACCGGCCCCGCTTCCCCCTCCCGCCCCCTTCTCACCACCCTCTCCGGCACCTCCCTCGGCCCCTCCCCTCCCGCCCCCTCCACCGCCCCCTCCCGCCCCCTTCTCACCGCCCTCTCCGGCGCCCCCTCCCTCCTCCCCTCCCTTTCCGCCCCCCCCTCCGCCGCCTTGCAGCGGCGCGTGTCAGCCGGGCGGCGGCCGCGGCCGGCCCCCGGGCAGAACCATCCGCGCCCCCGCCCCCGCCCTTTCATCCATCCCGCCTCTCGGAACCAGAGACGGTGAAACCAACCGCGCCCGCGATAGACGCGGAGCCGCCTGCAGTAGTCGCTGCAGAAGAAAGGCGGAGACATTGGAGGGGGGTAATAAAAGATGCCATTATAGAAGGGACTATGCTCCAAGCATTGCCAGTTATTGCATTAAATGGACAGAAAAAATGGGAAGCGTTTGACTGGAAGGTCACTGAGAAATTAAAGAATGCTGTGAGCCAGTACGGAATCAAATCTGCGTTAGCTCACCAAATACTGCAATTCATTTTTTCTGCTGATACGCTGATACCTCAAGATATTAAACAGTTAGCACAGTTGGTTTTGGAGCCCTCCGAAATGTTAGTGTTTTTCCGACAGTGGGAGATGTTCTGTGATTGGGAACAAGCAACGCCACGACAACAAACAGATCCCTTATGGGGAGTAACCACGCAGATGCTGATGGGTACTGGACCCTGCATCAGGGAACACTCAGTTACAAGGTATCACTGAGGTTCATCATCTATCACAGATCTTGGGTATCAAGCTTTTCTTACCATACCAGACAATATGCGAAGCCATACTTTTACTCAGGTGAAACAGGAGCATAACGAACCTTTCGCACAGTTTATTAATAGACTGCATAGGGTAATCTATGACCACCCTGACATGAACGAGGGCATGAAAGAAAACATGTTCAAAATGCTCGCTTTTGAAAATGCTACTGAAAAGACACGCAAAGCATTGTGTAATTTGCCAAGAAATGCAGCCGTCGTTGATATGATAGAATACATGGATCAAGCAGTGGACTCACAGAAAACAGCCTATGTTGTCGCAGCTCCACGAGGAGCTACAAAGAAGCACAAGGCCAGTAAGACACCCTTGGTCAAGTGTTTTAACTGTGGCAAACGTGGCCACATTAGGAGCAAATGTACAGCTTCTGCTAAGAAAGATGACAATACCACCAAGAATATAGGAAGAAGGGAAACTTTACACCGACCGCGAAGGCCCCTCACGCGACGACACAAACGCAAGGGACCTGGGCTGCCAGCCCTCAGGCAGCCTCACAACCACCAGATCCGCCACTGCAGGGAGCTCCGGAGTGGATGTGGAAACCGCAGTAGACATTACGTTGATGGACGCAGGGGTACACTTGGTGGATAGCAACATAAAGGGACCATTGGGGCTCAGGCTTAGTGCATTTGTGATGGGACGATCTTCAACAGCTCTAAAAGGAACTTTGGTAGTCGCAGGGCTTATTGATGCAGATTTTTGTGGGACTGTGAAAATTATGATTCATGTTTTAATCCCTCCTCTTTCTATTCCTAAAGGTACCAGAATAGCACAATTAGTTCCATTCAGGTCGTGTGTTCCAAACCCAGGTGAAGTACAACGTGGAGATGGTGGATTCAGGTCCCCAGGGAAACCACAGGTATACCTTGCCATGGACATAACAAAAGGTAAACCAGAAAAGGTAGTGCAATTGGAAGGGCCTGACGGAGCTATCGTCAAGAAACTGATGACAATCGATACAGGAGCTGATGTTACGATTATTTCACGATATATTTGGCCTCCATCATGGCCATTGATCAATCCAAATTTTGGCATTGCAGGGATAGGGGGCACACAAGCCACCTTAGTAAGTCAGCTGCCGATTACATTTGTGTTCCCTGACGGTGAACATGTTACGACGCGTCCGTATGTCATGACTACCCCAACTGAATTGTTTGGCCTCATAGGCCATGATTTATTGAGCCAAATGAAGGCAATGTTAGTGACTCATCCTTTTTAGGAGCAGTCACCGAGGGGCAGCCAATCCTGAAAATTAGCTGGAAAACAGATGAGCCTGTTTGGATTGATCAGTAGCCACTAAATTCTGAAAAGCTGCTAAAAATACAAGAGTTAGTTAAGGACCAACTGAGAGCGGGACATGTTGTTCCTTCTACTAGTCCATGGAATACACCAATATTTACCATTCCCAAGAAAACTGGGAAATGGAGACTGTTATATAATCTCAGAGCTGTGAATGCAGTGATGCACAGTATGGGAGCCCTGCAGCCAGGTTTGCCGTCTCCAGTTATGCTTCCAGAAGAATGGGATTTGTTAATTATAGATCTAAAGGATTGTTTTTTCACCATTCCCTTGCACCCAGCTGATGCTGAATGGTTCACCTTTTCAGTACCGTCAATTAACAAGGCAGAGCCCTATAAGAGGTACCATTGGGTTGTGTTACCGCAATGAATGCGCAATTCCCCCACAACGTGTCAGGTATATGTGGCCTGGGCATTAGAGCCTGTAAGAAAGCAGTTTCCTCAGTCACATTTTGATAGCGGGAAGGAACTTGCCACAGGATGAAATTTTAACTCAATTGCAGGACATCTTAAGCCATCACGGAGTAATAATTGCTCCTGAAAAGGTGCAAAAGGCAGCACCTTGGAAGTATTTGAGGTGGCACATAGATGCTGGCAATGTTAGAAATTTCTATGGTACATGATGTCCAGAAGCTTGTGGAAGATATCCAGTGGGTGCGGAATCTTTGCGGTATCACTAATGACGATATGGACCCTCTGGTAGAACTCTTGGGTACGAGCACACGCGTAGAGGAGAAACGGTAAATGACAGAGCTGACCAATTGGTTGCAGCGGCATGGGAGCCTCCTCCAGGGAATCGTTTTCAACAAGCATGGCAATCACATGCGTTCTTGCACCAACCCGCTAGGATGTTAGCAAAGCAATTTGATTTACCACTCACTGATGCCCAAGGTATCGTTAAAGCATGCCCCGATTGTCAAAAGGAAGGGCTGGGCTTGGGCTGTGGGGTTAACCCATGAGGTCTCTTGCCATTACAGTTGTGGCAAATAGATGTCACCCATGTCACGTGGTTTGGTGCAAAGCGTTGTGTGCATGTGTGTATTGATACCTATTCTGCTGCCATGTGGGCCACGGTACAAACTGGAGAAAAGGCCTTACATATTGAATGACATCTTCATGCTTCTTTTGCAGTGCTGGGTGTGCCTAAAGAAATTAAGACGGACAACGGCCCAGCCTATGGTCCTACACGATTTGCTCGATTTTGTAATTTGTGGGGAATTCACAATGGTACGGGTATTCCACATCTTCCCACAGGACAGGCTATTGTCGAACGGGCCAACAAACCTTAAAGAGCATGCTGCAAAAACAAAAGGGGGGAACCCAGGGCTTACTCCCAGAGGAACGATTGGCCAAAGCCTTATTTGTGCTAAATTATCTTAGATTGACAGGTGATCACAAAGACCCACAAATGGTAGTGCATCATGCTCTTTTACAGGCGGAAAGGACACAACAAAGTACAGGAATCAGGGTAATGTATAAGGACCCAGAGTCCGGAAAATGGTGCGGACCAGCAGAAGTAAAACTTACTGGGAGAGGGTATATGTGTCTGCTTACAGATCGAGGCCTGCGCTGGATCCTGGCTAAGTGGGTCAAACCATGGCTTCGCACTGATGCTGGACCCGGAATTGTCCCAGCGGCAACTGGCACGGCACCGGTGGGTGCTGGAGCCACTGATCCAACAGATTCTGACTAATAGAGTATTACACTTTAGAGGACTAGCGGACATTGAGTCCTTCAGAGAGGTTTCAGAACAGCGTGCCTTATTGTATATAGAACTTGCTTTAGGTAAAAAGTGTGCTAAGCATAATTTGGTTAAACATAGTGTGATTATGGGAAGACAGTGTGGGGTAAATGTAAAAGTTAGTTAAAGCCAAAATTAGGGGTAAGGTCTATTTCCATTAATAACCTGGGAACGAGGTTGATTGTGTTTCCACAGATACAGGCCCACGATGGACTCCTGTTGAATTTGCACAACCATCATTATCTGGAGCATCATAGATGGTGTGGCAATATGAATACCATCTCAGTCGAAAACTAATGTATAGGTCACCTTGGCTAACATAATAGGTCAAGATTCTCTGTGCATTGCTACTGCATCATAAAGCCCATGAACCAATAGACAAGAAGACTATGACTCGTGCAGTGCGCCTGGCCAGCGAGCGCATGCGTCATAGATTGCAGCCAAGGCGGACTTTTTGGCACCCGCTGGCCACGTGTGCTGAAACCCGTTCCTCTGCAAATGTATAGATACCAGGATTTTCCGAAGAGCATCGGGCTGGTGTACGGTGAGGCCATCGTTGCCTCTGTGGGGACGCCCACGGGATGCTGGCACCTACCGATTGCTGGGCTGAAATCACGGAGCAAGACGGCACAAGAATGTATGGATGGTTCATCTTTCTCATGGTCCTCATGGTCTGGGTCATTAGGGGTAACGGGTTGGCTCAAAGAATTGTGGGCTTTATTGTAGTTATTGTGATTTTAGTTATTGTAATAATTCTACCTTGTTCAGCTTGTTAAGGAAAAAAGGCACCCCAAGTTATTAGGCAAGCTTGGATTGCTCAAAAACAAAAAGGGGGAATTGTTGAGGATTTCTTGGCTGGGCAAAGGAATGTGAGCAATCCAGCCGTTAGGTGGGAACGAAGCATAAGTTTACAAAACGCTGGAGCAGACAAGGACGCTGTGTCCTTGTACGCTGGGAAAAAGGAAGATAAGAAGAGCCTGACAAACAACACCTGGATGCTGAAGAATGAGATAAGTGACTGCTGGACACCTCGTGAAGAAGCTTGCGCAGCCAATAGAGAATAAGATAGTGTCGCGTGAAACGGGGTATTGTACCAATTAGAGTATTGTATAAGGCACGTGCACAAGCACATAAGGTATATAACTGTATCAAACGTTGTAGTAAATGGACTTCACTTGATCACATTGGTCTGTGTGTGATGTCCCTCCGCAACAGAATTGAGTGATGTGAATTGGGTTTTGAGCTACATAAATGATGAATTGGGTTTTGAGCTAATTCATAAAATCACTGGATGGAGGCATATGTCACTCAGAGCAGCAATGATCCCATTGGCTTTTTTTAATGGGGTAGAGATATGCTCACTGCAAAGGAGAAGCATCCAGCTATTAATGTGAAAGAAAAAAAATCTGGTTTCCTAGAGTACCTCACAACTAGTGCAACCATAGGTAAGACAAATCTCTCCTAACTTTCCTAGCAAATATTATAGGGAGTTTCTTTTTGCATTTGGAAAACTGTCTCCACTGGGTACCTTTGGGTGATTTAAGAGTAAAGTTCTTGAGATCCTCTTAAGTGGTTATAGAGTGTATCTTCTAGCAGGAGTTTTGGGAAAATTTGTCATCAGATTTCTTTTTAAAGCTGCAGTTTCCTTTCCCTCCCTGACAGGGAAGTGTCTGACTTGCAGCACACAGGGAACCATCTGGAATCCCAATGGACCATGCCTACCCAGGACAGGAGAGAATTGCTCCCAGGGAGGGCTTTTGCCAAAAGCACACCCCATCATCTCAGGCTTTTCTGCTTATTTGCCTACTATTCATTGCACCTAAGACCCAGCTGATGACTCTGTGGGTCTATGGCAGAAATACAGATGAACATATACTCCTTTCCTTATGACTGAAGTGAAAACATGAATAAAGGAGCAAGTTTGCATGTTGTTTCTCTACACCAGTAAGTGAAAAACTATTTAGTGTTACCAGTGCAGCTCATGCTACCTGTTGCAGTATTATACTGTTATGGCTACTCTTCCTTGAATGCTATGCTACCTGTCATACAAAATCAGAAAAAAAGTCATCCTAGCCCTAAAGAGCTTAATGTTTAAGCATGAGGCAGGAAGCAGCCTGGGGGAAGCAACAAAATGTTTTTAGGTAGTCAATGTCAACAGCTGTGATCTCAGTACACAACCAGCTTCATCAGCGTCAAATGTATTAGTTTTGGCTTCCTCCTAAGCATGAGAAAGATCTTCTGTAAGGATGACTATGAACAGGAGGAATTGTGACCAAGGAAGAAGATACAGATGATGTATGATCATGCAGAAATGGGATTAGAAAAGCGAAAGACCATCTGGAGTTGAATCTGGTGAAGGATGTGAAGGACAACAAGAAGGGATTCTACAAGAACATAAATGAAAGAAAGTTAGAAAAATGTGGGCTTGCCACTAAATGGAGCAGGGAACATGGTGCCAAATGAAATGGCCAAGGCACTCAATGACTTCCTTGCCTCAGCCTTTACTGGTAAGACTAGCATTCAGGAATCCTAGGCTCCTGAGACCAAAAAGAAAATTCAGAGCGGGGAGGACTTATTCCTCATGGAGGAAGGTCAGGTTAGGAAATACTTAGACAAATTGGACATGCAGAAGTCAATGGGACCTGACAGCTTGCACTCACAAGTGCTAAGGGAAGCTAGCAGTTATCATTGGGAGGCCACTCTTGATTATCTTTGAAAGGTAACAGGGAGCGGTTCTGAGGATTGGAAGAGAACACATGTCAACCCTGCCTTCAAGAAGGGCAAGAAGAAAAAGCCAGGGAAGCACAGGCCAGTCCAGCCCTCCTCAGTCCCTGGAAGGTGATGGAACAACTAATCCTGGAAACTATTTCTAGGCACATGAAGGACAGGAAGAGGATCAGGAGTAGTCAGCATGAATTTACAAAGGGGAAGTCATGCTTAACTGATTTGATAGCTTTCTTCAACAAGTTGACTAGCTTGGTGGATGAGGGGAGAGCAGTGAACATTGTTTACATTGCCTTAAGTTGGCTTTTGACACTGTCTTCCATAACATCCTAAAAAGGAATGGAAAAAAAACAGGTTAGGTAAGTGGGCGCTGAGATGGATTAAAAACCGGCCAAATAGCTAGCCCAGAGGGTTGTGAACAGTGGCACAAAGTCCAGCTGTAGGCTGGTCACCAGTGATGTACCCCCTAGGGTCTCACCAGGGCCAATACTGTTTAACATCTTCATTAATGCTCTGGACAATTACATACAGTGCACCTGCAGCAAGTTTGCAGAAGACACAAAAGTGGGAGAAGTAGCTACTACACCAGATGGCTATGCTGCCATTCAGAAAGACATTGATAGACTGGAGAAATGGGACAACAAGAGTCTCATGAAGTTCAACAGAGGGAAATGTGAAGTTCTGTGTCCGGGGAAGAGTAAGCCCAGGCACCTGAGCAGGTTGAGGGAGGTGATTCTTCCCATCTTCTCAGCACTGGTGAGGCCACACTTGGAGTACTGTGTCCTATTCTGGGCTCCTCAGTACAAGAGAGACATGGTAATTTTGGAAAGAGTCCAACAAAGGGCCACTAAGATGATTAAGGGACTGAGGCATCGGTCATGTGAGGAAAGGCTGAGTGAGCTGGGACTGTTCAGCCTGGAGCAGGTTTGGGGATCTTATCAATTTATATAAAGACTTCATGAGGGGAGTACAGAAGACAGAGCCAGGCTCTTTTCAGTGGTGCCAAGTGACAGGACAAAAGGCAATGGACACAAATTAAAATACGTGACATTCCATATGCACAGAAAAGCAGACTTCTTTACTGTGAGTGTGGTCAAACACTGGGACAGGTTGCCCAGAGACATTGTGGAGTCTCAACCCTTGCAGCTTTTCAAAATCTGACTGGACACAGTCCTGGGCAACCTGCTTTAGCTGACCCTGCTTGGGCAGAGCGGTTGGACTGGATGATCTCAGGTGGTGTCTGCCAGCCTCAACACTTCTGTGGACAGCTGTAGGCTAGCAAAGCTGCACAGAATCTGCCAGTTTTGACTGTAAATTTGTAGAAAGGTGTTCTCCTGCTTGCACCTAACTCACAATTTTCTCAAAGTGAAAAGGAAAAGGGATAAAATCTACAGATGATCAGACTAACTCTGGTCAAGTACTTGCCTGCTACTGCAAGGATAAACTGGCTTGTGTACAGCACAGTCTCACTCCTGTTTTGCAAACCCTCAAGGTTTGCAAAGATGTTCCAGGCAGCTCTGGGGTACGTTGTTACAAATCACCATCATTTCAATCTTCTGCTATTTGCTCGGGATTATAAACTGGGTACAGCTAATTTAGGAGAGTCATTTCTTTAGCACACATCTTGTTCTTAAGATCTGATCTTTCATCTCCCAGAGATGTTTTATTCTTATGTATTGCAACAAATACAGCTGGCACTTGATTCCACCATTCTCAGGAGATGAAAGAAATCTGTTGCTCACCGTTTGTCTTGGATCGCTGAGAGGTGTGAAGGAGTGGAATGAGGCTGTCTGCGGAACTTGTGAGTATCATGTTACTGCACCCTGTATTTAATGTCCCTGCAAATGCACCGAGGATGGGCAGGGAGGGGAGAACGGTGGAATTCAGGTGAAAGTGACTGTCCGAATTTATTTAACGGCCACCGGGTGTCACTGCTACTCCACAAGAGGTGATCGCCTACACAGTAACGAGGTCCGGTGATTTCAGTCTGAAATTCAGGTGCGCTCCTGTTGTCAGTGACAAAGACAACAGGGACCAGGCAGTTCAAGGACTCCTGCACCTGCTCAAAGCAGATACCTTTTTTAAAAGGGCTGTGACAGCTTGATGAGGCGTGAAGGTGAGCTGGAAGAGTAAGGCCTTCCAAAGAAACGGAGCTCCTTAGGAAGTAGGAATGGACTAGGGGGATTCCCACAGAGCACTGGAGTTCAAGGCGGGGGGGGGGGGGGGGTGGGGTGGCAAATTGTTAACCATAGTTTAGAGAGTGGGGGTTTCAAGCGGGTCATCAACAGAAAAGCTCACTATCTTCGGTGGAAAGAAGGGCAGTCCTGAAGAGACACAGTTTGGGGGTTTGTAGCTTTGCTGTTAGCATTACGCAGTGCAGTGTATGTGCTTGCATATTCCATAACAGCACAAGCTGTGCAAGATCTCACCCATACAGACTGCAGCTCTGGTTGGCCTCTTCATTGGTGGGAAGCAGCCTGGGTGTCTTCAGGCCCAGCTCTAACCACTGTACCAGCCTGCCTAAGCCATGGAGCAGAGTCCTGCCATTTCAGGTGACTGCTACTGAAGGCCTCACAAGACATTGTCACTTCCCCATTTCTTGCCCATGATCTGCCACCTTCCTTCAGTGCATCCTTCCTCAACTGCAAAACATCCCCTTCTTATGCCAAGCATGATACCAGGGATGCCCAGGGCCCTGCTATGTTCTTGACAGCCAAGGGGTTGCAACAGTCTAGAGATGCCCATCGCTCAGATGACAGAGTGACACTCTGACAAATTAAGTGTAATGGGATGCTGGACTGCATTCCCACAATCAAATTGTTTAGTTGTATCAATGCAAATCTCAAAATGGCATTCATTTAGAGGGAGAGGGTGGAATTTACCTAGGTGGTGAATGAAGCCAAGCCTAAGTGCTATTTCTGGAAATGTGAGAAGCCCAAGGTGGCTGACACTGACATATACAGTGGAAACTCTCTTCCTGTCAATGGTTTAGCTCCACATCTGTAAAACATTTTTTGGAGGACAAAGGCTATGGGAGATCTTCGTGTCAGAGGTCACTACTGTACTAAGTATCAAAGCATAAGGAGGCAGAAGAACCCAAAATGTAAGACTATAAAATTCTTGATGGAACACAGAGGGCCCAATTGTCACCCAACAGGAGCCAGCATAGCTTCAGTTTCACTTGTTCAGGTCACCTCGGCCTTTCATTCCAGCACCTTTTGAGTTTTATTTATGTACAGCCTCTGTCAGTATCTGTTTGTCTTCTCTGACTGGGTGGCTACCTAAAACCTAAGGCCTTGCCTAGTATTTCGATTAGGAAAAACGAGGACATGGGAAGAAAGGTAATTCTGTGATTCCATTTTAAGGGAGGCATAAAGTATACCTATCCTAGACTACAACAGGAGGTAAGAATTGGGAATGTTAACCCAAATCCCTCATCTCAGCCAGCACTTGCACCATAATTTCTCAGCTTCTTGCCTTCCCCCGCAGGCCAGGACTCTATGCACAGCTCTGCCTTTCCCAGAAAGTGCTGCCTGAGCTATGGGTGGGAATGTGTCCCTGTCTGGGGTGGATGCCCCTTTTGTTCCAGTTTTCTGACTTCATCAGGGAGTGTGAGGCCATCAGACAAGGGTGGTGACCAGAACTGTCCTGAGGCCCAGCCTAGCCATCAGATGGTTTGCTAAGAGCGACGTTCCAAGTAACATCCAGGCCAGGGAGCCCTCCAGGATGATTGGTGGGTGAAGGTCTACTGTCCAGACTCTCACCTCCCTCCAGGTCGTCCACCACAGCACGCAGCCCAGGGAAAGAACGGGCTCTCCACTGGGCGGAGCTGTCAGGTATCTGTACCCACTTTGACTTTGTGCACTGTCTGGTTGCACTTCCCCAGACGCGGTGTAAGCTGAACCTTCCTGCTCCTCTTGGCTGCAGAAATGAGGATTGCTTGCTTGCTCCTTCTTGCTGCAAGCCAAATGAGCCATCCCCAGGCTCAGTGTGCCAAGGCAGGCTTCCAGCTGGCAGCAACACAGATTCTTATTTTTCCTTGGCTGTCATAAATGCACAATACATCTCCCAGTGTCCCATTTGCTGCTCTGTCCCCATCCAGGAGTCTCTTCTCTGATTTACAAGCTTCTCTCCCTGACATTTCCCCTGCCTCCCCACCCTGGCTCTGTAATCCACATGTTGTTCAATGCACTCAAAGTTAGCTAACACTTGGAGGGATCAGAACTACCTTTCCCAAGCGCAGAACTAAGACACGCAGCACCGCTTGGGCTGACCTGTGCTTTCTCTTCTCTCTTGACAGGTTGTAACTGTGATGGCAAGTTCTGAGCACACATGGCTCTTCTGTTTTTTCCGCTAAGGGAGGACTTCTCTATGCTGCAAAAAGGACTGGCACTTTACCTCCAACAGGACCCCTCCCTCCCACAATAGGAGGTAAGATGTCTCCTTTCTGTTTTCTCTCCTTTTTGCCCTCTGGCAAGTGTCTCCTGGAGGCACAAAGAGTAGACAAGATCCCGTTCTAGGCAGTGCTGAGAGGTAGAGCTTGGTAACGGCTACAGGGAGCACTGAGTTCCTGCAAGGTGAATGCAGAGCTGTTGCATGTGCTCCATTCTCCCCTTGGCTCTGTGGCAACATGAACTGTATGCATCAGCCTGGCTGCACACAGACCATACCATCCACCTGCCCCTAGTGCACAGGGTCCAGAAGCAGAAAAGGCTGCTGTACTGTGGAGCTGCAGAAATAAGAGGAGGTGGGTTGTGAAAGTCTTGTACTTCTTGCATTTGCCAGACGTGGCAGTTTCTAAGCAGAAATCCAGTCCTATGGGTATGGCAGCAAGGAAAATCAACCAGAAAAGCAAAGTTCAGTCCTGAACTTAGCCTCTGCAAAAGTGGCTGTAAGTTCCCTCCTCTTTCTGGTAAGGAAAACATCCCAGAAAGGCTTTTTAGTGAAAGTAGGAAGACCACTCTGTGCGACTGTGGGACACATGCTCAGATCCTGCCTGGTCCCCTAACACAACAACCTTCAGCTGTCTGCAATTAGTATCACATATAGTGTGAATTTGTAAGAAAATCCCAGGTCCAGTTTGGAGAACAACTCTGCTTCCTTAGGAAAAAAAAAAATAAAGACAAGATTTCTCACAGCTAGCAATAGAGAATAAGTTTCTGAGGGATCAGAATCAGGTGGGCTGAATGCCTTTTTTGAGTACTCTTCATGGTTTTTTGAAAGCCTGAAGACAGAGGAGCTATGTGCTTGCCAGCTGGGCAGGAAGTCAGCTTTCCCAAAACAAAGTTTCAACTTTATCAAAAACAAAACCTGTCTTGAATCCTAGCAACAAACTGAAAAGGCCAAAAGCAGATTTGCAGTCAAACTGTGTCATTTTTCTAAAATTACAAATTAAAATTATTTTAAATTCACTTTATGCACATTTAAACAATCTTAAAGAAGGCAGCTGAGAAATCTCTGAAAATGCTCTCTTTTCCACTAGTTTACAGTACAGAGGTTTGCTGACTGCATCTCCCCATAGTTCTAGCATTTCTCAGGTCAAAACCACAGTGAACTGATGACTCCCCACAACATTTCGGGTCTTTTGCACTGAACACAGCTGGTTTCTATCCCTCACCTGCCCCCATGGCAGGGATTTCTTCATGTCCCCATGACGGCAATGTGGCCCAAATGAGCTTCACTCCCTCTAAACCACACCCCACCATCTGAAAACCAGAGCAGCATTCAGGAGTGTGTGTAGTTTCCCCATGCTTGCCAAACCAAACTCTGTTAGATTCTTTCCCACCACCACACCCCCTGCATGTGTAGAGAAATAAATGTATGTGCTGCCATGTGGGCAGTAATGGCCATCCCTAGTGGTACCTGCAAGGTCAAAAAAGATTGACACTGGGTTCATAGACTTACACAGTAAGAAACTGTTTTGTGGGAAACATCATTGGTTTTTCCTCTCTCCTTGTGTGGGGACATTCAGATAGGATGCATGCTTCCACAGGTCTACTTCCTTACGGTTATTGTTTTATTTTGATTAAATTAGGAGGGGGCTTATGCTATCAATAATGTCTAAAACTTACACCAGGCTATCATAGACCAGTTGAGCCAGTTTAATTACAATGACAGCACAATGCATGTGATACTGCCATATGCGCTGCACATACCTCATTCTTTCATCCATGTTAAGGTATGCATGAATTACTCAAGGCATTTTCTGCAATATTGAGCACAATTGCATGCCATCTCCGGCCTAAAGAACACCCCAAGTTTCAGCCACATTTATCATGGAAACCTATCATAGCAAACACAGTTGTCTGCTAACTTAGTAAGAGAAATAAACTGCAAGAAGAGAAGAAGAAAGAAGAAAGTATCACTGAAAACAAGACAAAGAAGATAAAAACATTATCTAACTTGGACAACATTTTTCTTTTTAAAATGTGGGGTTTTTCATTGCAGAATCCAGTTTACAACAGAAAGTTTTAGGATGCCAAGGAGATCAGATGTTTAGAAAGAATCCCACTACTCCACTTAATGGGAGAAAATCTCATGAAAATGTAGATACTTAGCTCTCAGGATGCCTTCAATGACTAAAGGCAATACCCACTGAGTAGGCTGAAACTGTCAAGTGACAAGATAACTGTCCATCAAAAGGTGAAACCAGCCTTGTCTGTTTTTCTCACAGGTCCATCTGCTTAAACACTGGCAGCCTGCCTACAAAGGTTAGCTTTTCCTCTGTCCCTGTTCCACATAACCAAACATTTCCCCTTGCAATGTCTGGTTTGATTAGACATATGAGAAATATGGTGCCTTCCTCGCAAAAAGAGGAAAATAAACACTTTTTGGCCTGTGGAGGACCCGTTCAGTTTCTGTGTCTCAGAAAACTATTTATGCATAAAAAGGTATGGGTTATCTGTGGCGATTCACTGCCATTCCCCAGAGAACACTAACAACAGATTACTTAATCATTCCCCTTGCATAGCAGGAGGTCTCATCCCCATTCTGTGATATTATCTCTGTTGAGTTTAATTTAATCTTCCACCTTTGGACTTGTAATCACTTGAAGAAGCCTACAAGCTCTAGCTTCAAAGTACAGAAGCCAAACACCAGAAACATCTCTGTGAGGGTGAAGTGTGAAACCAGCACTCCAGGAGTCACAGTTGTCAGGATCACCCTAGAGAGATCACCCCAGTGTCACTTGAGAAATACTACCCAGGCTCTACCAGCAGCACAGACCCAACATGTTTGCACCATTGCCATCACTGTCTAGCCTGTCTGCTTTCAGCAAAGCAAGGTAACCAATGACAGCCTCATTTTCTACCTGAGTAGTTAGCTGGAAATTTCATGCTGCCTGCTATTGCACAATATTGGGAATGGATTTTAGCAAGGAAGGAAATATTCAATGCTGTGGACACAGCATAGAAGACTGAGAAAAAAGGAACAGCAAGCCTTGCTTGAGTTTTTCTCTCTTTCAAAGGACTTCAGCCTTTCAGGGCGTAAAACTGAAATCAGCATTAAGTATTTCTTGCAACATGCAGCATTTGTGGCAAACATGCTGTTGCTCTACTTCTAAGCGCTGTATGATGAAGTGTTTCACTGGAGCTTCATTCCTAGGAAGGCAGGTATATTTTCAGGGTACCCTGCTGTACTGACTCAGACCTACAATAGGAAGAAAAGCTATGAGAAACGCTTGACATTTCATATTTCATATTCATATATTCATCCCAGCTTGAGATGGAAACCATCATTTTGGAAGCCAGTTTTTGTTGGGTTTTTTAGTTTCTGTGGATTCTAAGCACTTTCCTGCAATACTGATCCGCTGAGTCCTATTTCTTCAAATGGACCCAGTCAAATAAAACTGATTCAAATGGAAGGTCACAGCTTTTAGGGTCAATTTTTATTCAGATTTGGTATTCTTAAACTAAATATTGTTGAAACAATAACAATTTAGTGGATCACTTTGACTCTTTAAAAATTTTATTTCCCAGAGGGTATTACTCAGATGGAAATGTTCTATCCAGCTCTGGTCAGTGGTCTATCAGTAGAAAAAAAAGCCACAAGCAAAGGTACCTCTCTTCCTGCCTAGTCAACACACAGTGACATTCAGGTGGAAACCTAAGCCACCAAACATACTGATTTGATTCAGCAATATAACTGATTTCTTAGGGTGGATATGATTAGAGTGGCTTCAGACACAACCTTAAGACAAAACCATGGGGAAGCATAGTTCAACAGAGAGGGTGATAACTGAAGTCTAGAAATGCAGGACATGCTCCTGGTGTGTTCACTAACTTTTGGGGCAAACGGTTTAACCTCTCTATGGCTTGATGCCCCTCCTACTATTCCTCTTTTTTTTCTCTCTCTCTTTTGAAGTGAAGCATTTTATGAAAAAGCTGGTTATGCATATTTATAGCATCTGGTACAACAATGGCAGACTACTGTTGCAGGCTTTCAGAAAAATATACTGTAGCATGGGAGATGTTCATAAGATCTCATAAATGATTTGCTGGACTTGGCTAGATAGGTGTGTTCCTGGAGAACTCCCAATTTGATTGCTAATCTGGTTTGGTGAAACCATACAAAATGCACAACTGATTTTGAAGACAGACTTCTTGGATCACTGTTTATTCCCTGCAAATTCAAAGACTTTACTGTTTTTCTTACTGCAGTATCCAATCCCAACATGTTCTGGTAGACTGGATCCAATCACAACCTACTGTGATAGAAAGGTTGCTTTGTCCCCTGTTATAATGCTTGGATTGCTAGTGCAGGATGGGTTTGCCATTACAGGAGGGAAAACTATTTCCAGATATTTCCCATTGCCTGTTGTTTGACTGCAGAAAGGCAGGGAGACAGGCGGTCTTTCAGCTGGAGTCTCCTGCTTGTCAGGGAGGCCTTTGCTAGACTTTTCCCTTCCCAAGAAGAGCTGTCGAAGACAAGGGTCACAAAGGGAAACAGTCCACAGGCTCCAGCAGGGAGGTTCAACTCTGGCAATAAAGATTCTTCCATCCACATTCCAGGTTCTGTGATAACCGGAGTCTTCGTCTTAACCTACGACAGAGACCTAAAATTTCCCCCACACACACTGGGCAAAATTTTGAAGGGAATCCCACTTATCTTCCTGGGAAAAAGCCCATTTCTACTCCTTCTAGACTGAAACATGAATAGGGTTGTCGCTGAAGAATGTAGGAGGAATGGAGGACAGGAGCAAAAGGTCAAAGAGTCTAGTCCTTCTTTGATACCCCTGCTAGCCTCTGCCCACCTTCCCTAGGCTGTGCCTGCAACATAGTACCCAGGGGATGATAAGTGAGTTATAGGAATGAGGCTTAACTTAGAGGAGTGGATTCCTGTCTCAGCTGATGTGAAAATGTACAAGAGAAAGCTGACACTATTCTCAAATTCCACTACAGACTAACAGCAGGGTTACCTCAGCTTTCTGTTCAGTGAATGCTGCAAATGTGGCCAGATTTAGTTGTTTTTCACTACAGTCAAAGTGGAATTTCTGCCCTATATATAAAAAGGAATGCTTTGTGCAGTCACTTGATTTGTGGTTTACACAGCCAGCCTCTGAGGCATTGTCATGGTTTAACCTCAGCCAGCAACTAAGCACCACACAGCCGCTCACTCACTCCCCCCCATCCAGTGGGATGGGGGAGAAAATTGGGAAAAAGAAGTAAAACTCCTGGGTTGAGATAAGAATGGTTTAATAGAACAGAAAAGAAGAAACTAATAATGATAATGATAACACTAATAAAATGACAACAGTAGTAATAAAAGGATTGGAATGTACAAATGATGCACAGGGCAATTGCTCACCACCCGCCGACCGACACTCAGCTAGTCCCCGAGCGGTGATTCCCCGCCCCCACTTCCCAGTTCCTATACTAGATAGGATGTCACATGGTATGGAATACACTGTTGGCCAGTTTGGGTCAGGTGCCCTGGCTGGGCATGAGAAGCTGAAAAATCCTTGACTCTAGTCTAAACACTACTGAGCAACAACTGAAAACATCAGTGTTATCAACATTCTTCTCATACTGAACTCAAAACATAGCACTGTACCAGCTACTAGGAAGACAGTTAGCTCTATCCCAGTTGAAATCAGGACAGTATCCACCCTTTATTCTATACCATTGACGTCATGCTCAGTTCCCATACCTTTAGTTACATCCTGATCAATCATCATCACCTTTCCATCCCTTTGAGACATATGAACAATTATATATATATTGTGTATATATATATAGATATGTATACACACATAGAGATATCATTCCTTTAGTTCATGGGTTAAGTTCATAAAACGTTTATTGAGTTCATTTAGTTTCCGACTCTGGGCTCCATCTGTCATACCAGTCTGTCTGGGCAGGAGGGATGGTGCAAAGTCCTCTCAGTCAGTAGAGCAGAATTGGGCTTCAGTGCGGTGTGACGAGCAGATGACATTTGACGCAGGAGGAGCAGGAGGATGGTGTGCACTGTTGGATTGTTGCATGCTAGAGTCAGTTCTGGTTCCATCACTACTGCGCTTTGCTCAGTTTTATCACAGTTCTTTCTTGCTTGATCTAAGTGATTCTTACTATAGTACTATGGATATAGCATATAACAATTATAGTAATGATAACATACAGTAGCAGGGTTATATAGTAACTAATATCATACAGTTTAATTCTGGCTATTCTCACCTAAAATCAAATCCCCTTGAGGCACACATCGGACTTCTCCACCTTTTCGCATCACCCACCAAGTGCACCCAGGCCCTTGAGCAAAAGCAATCCCACGAATGGGTTTACCTTTGCCTGAGGCAGGAGTAACCCAGACTGTTTTCCCTAACATATTTTTCATGTGCACTAAAGGAACTTTATCCCCTTCTACAGTATGTAAATATTCTGATTGGGCAGGGCCACTCCGATTGGCAGATCCTCTGGTGTTGACTAACCAGGTGGCTTTTGCTAAATGTGTATCCCAATGTTTGAAAGTTCCACCCCCCATTGCTTTCAATGTAGCTTTTAACAGTCCATTGTATCGCTCAATTTTCCCAGAGGCTGGTGCATGATAGAGGATATGATACACCCACTCAATGCCATGCTCTTTGGCCCAGGTGTCTATGAGGTTGTTTCGGAAATGAGTCCCATTGTCTGACTCAATTCTTTCTGGGGTGCCATGTCACCACAAGACCTGCTTCTCAAGGCCCAGGATAGTGTTCCGGGCAGTGGCATGGGGTACAGAATATGTTTCCAGCCATCCGGTGGTTGCTTCCACCATTGTAACCACATAGCGCTTGCCTTGGCGAGTTTGTGGGAGTGTGATATAGTCAATCTGTCAGGCTTCCCCAAATTTATATTTCAGCCATCGCCCTCCATACCACAGGGGCTTTAACCGCTTGGCTTGCTTAATTGCAGCACATGTTTCACATTCATGGATAACCTGCGCGATAGTGTCCATGGTCATGTCCACCCCTTGATCTTGAGCCCATCTATATGTTGCATCTCTTCCCTGATGGCCTGAAGTATCATGGGCCCACTGAGCCATAAATAGCTCACCCTTATGTTGCCAGTCCAGGTCCACCTGAGCCACTTCAATCTTGGCAGCCTGATCCACCTGTTGGTTGTTTCGATGTTCTTCAGTGGCCCGACCCTTGGGTATGTGAGCATCTACATGACGTTCTTTTACAACCATATTCTCTAGCTGGGACGCAATATCTTGCCACAGTGTGGCAGCCCAAATGGGTTTATCTCTGCACTGCCAGTTGCTCTGCTTCCATTGCTGTAACCACCCCCACAGGGCATTTGCCACCATCCATGAGTCAGTATAGAGATAGAGCACTGGCCACTTTTCTCTTTCAGCAATATCTAATGCTAGTTGGATGGCTTTCACCTCTGCACACTGACTCGATTCACCTTCTCCTTCAGCAGTTTCTGCAACTCGTCATGTAGGACTCCATACAGCAGCTTTCCACCTTCAATGCTTTCCCACAATGCGACAGGCTCTGTCAGTGAACAGGGCATATTTCCTCTCATTTTCTGGCAGTTTATTATACAGTGGGGCCTCTTCAGCACATGCCACCTCCTCCTCTGGCGACATTCCAAAATCTTTGCCTTCTGGCCAGTCTGTGATCACTTCTAAAATTCCTGGGTGACTGGGGTATCCTGTACGAGCTCGTTGTGTGATCAGCGCAATCCACTTACTCCATGTGGCATCAGTTGCATGATGTGTAGAGGAGACCCTCCCTTTGAAAATCCAGCCCAGCACTGGCAGTAGGGGTGCTAAGAGGAGCTGTGTCTCAGTACCAACCACTTCTGAGGTGGCTCAAACTCCTTCATATGCTGCCAATATCTCTTTTTCAGTTGGAGTATAGCGAGCCTCGGATCCTCGATATCCTCGACTCCAGAACCCCAGGGGTCGACCTCGGGTCTCTCCAGGTGCTTTCTGCCAGAGGCTCCAGGTAGGGCCATTCTCTCCAGCTGCAGTATAGAGCACATTTTTAACATCTGGTCCTGTCCGGACTGGTCCAAGGGCTACTGCATGAACAATCTCCCGCTTAATTTGTTCAAAGGCTTGTTGTTACTCAGGGCCCCATTTAAAATCATTCTTCTTCTGGGTCACTTGATAGAGAGGGCTTACAATCAGACTGTAATTTGGAATATGCATTCTCCAAAACCCCACAACACCTAAGAAGGCCTGTGTGTCCTTTTTATTAATTGGTGGAGACATAGCTGGTATTTTGTTAATCACGTCCATTGGGATCTGATGACGTCTGTCTTGCCATTTTATTCCCAAAAACTGGATCTCCTGTGCAGGTCCCTTGACCTTACTTTCTTTTATGGCAAAACTGGCTTTCAGAAGGATTTGGATTATTTTCTTCCCTTTCTCAAAGACTTCTTCTGCCATGTTGCCCCATATAATGATGTCATCGATGTATTGCAGGTGTTCCGGAGCTTCACCTTTTTCCGGTGCAGTCTGGATTAGTCCATGGCAAGTGGCGGGGCTGTGTTTCCACCCCTGGGGCAATCGATTCCAAGTATACTGGACACCCCTCCAAGTAAAGGCAAATTGTGGACGACACTCTGCTGCCAGAGGGATTGAGAAAAATGCATTAGCAATGTCAATTGTGGCATACCACTTGGCTGCCTTTGACTCCAGTCATATTGAAGTTCTAGCATATCTGGAATGGCAGCACTCAGTGGTGGCGTAACTTCATTCAGGCCGCAACAGTCAACTGTTAGTCTCCACTCCCCATTAGACTTCCGCACTGGCCATATGGGACTATTAAAGGGTGAGCAAGTTTTGCTGATCACTCCTTGGCTCTCCAGTTGGCGAATCAACTTGTGGATGGTAATCAGAGAGTCTCGGTTGGTGCGATATTGCCGCCGGTGCACCGTCGTGGTAGCACTTGGCACTTATTGTTCTTCAACCTTCAGCAACCCCACAATCGAAGGGTCTTGAGAGAGACCAGGCAGGGTAGACAGCTATTCAGTGCCCTCCGTCTCCAAGGCAGCTATACCAAAAGCCCATCAATACCCCTTCGGGTCCTTAAAATACCCCCTCCTGAGATAGTCTATGCCAAGGATACACAGAGCCTCTGGACCAGTCACAATGGGGTGTTTCTGCCATTCATTTCCAGTTAGGCTTACTTCAGCTTCCAATACAGTTAACTCTTGAGATCCCCCTGTCACACCAGAAATACAAATGGGTTCTGCCCCTTTATAACTTGATGGCATTAGAGTGCACTGTGCGCCGGTGTCTACTAGAGCGTTATACTCCTGTGGGTCTGATGTGCCAGGCCATCGAATCCACACAGTCCAATAGACCCGGTTATCCCTTTCCTCCACCTGGCTGGATGCAGGGCCCCTCTAATTCTGGTCAGAGTATTCAGTATTCACTTCTCGTAAAATTGGCTCAGAATTCCCTTCAAGAGGATCGGAAATAAAATTAGCCCTTCTACTCTGTTTGGAAACTGGAGCAGCATTTTTCCTGGTAGAATCCCCTTTTGTGGTGGTTTTTCCTCTCAGCTTACGTACCCGTGCATTTAGGACCAAGGTAGGTTTTCCGTCCCATTTCCTCATGTCCTCTCCATGATCACATAGGTAAAACCACAGGGCACCTCGCGGTGTGTACCTTCTATATTCTCTCTCTCGGGCAGAGGAACGCTCACTCCTAATAGCTGAGACATTGGTCCTTACACGTGTGGAGTAGGACATATCCTCTTTGATTTGTTGGACATCCTGGGACAGCTTCTCCACAGCCGAAATTCAGGCTTGTAGGGAGGAGGAGAGATTTTCTTCGTATTGACGGAGTTGGCGAGCCACTTCATCCACTGTTGGTGCCTCTTCGTCTTTCCAGGCCGTTATTGCCAGTGAGTTGGCATAGGACAATGGTGCGCTCCGTACAAACTTCCGCCACATGGGTCGTGTGCATTGGACTTCGTCTGGATCTTTGGGTAATTGTGGGTTGTCCGGGTCATGATGAATCGTGTCTAGCACAGCTAATTCCCTCAGATATTGAATACCTTTTTCCATGGTGGTCCACTTGCTTGATTGACATATAACATCTTCCTTAAAGGGGTACCTTTCCTTCACACTTGACAGGAGTCGCCTCCAGAGGCTGATGGCTTGTGTCCCTTTTCCAATTGCCTTGTCAATGCCACCTTCCCTGGCAAGCAACACATATACTACCAGGACAGGCACACTGCCCACTGAGCAGATAACTCAGGCCGTTCCAGGAGCCTGATGTCGAGCCTCAAATACACAGTTGTGTTGTCCCAATAGTGGGTTTTGGTGCCCGGTGTGCAATGAGCCAATCTCCCACACAGAGACAAGATATTGTTTATTACAAAGTTGCGCAAGTTTGGGTGCCAGGTGGTAACTCCATAAAGCTAGCACACCTCAGTATTCTCCGAAGTTCCTTTTATATACATTCTTATCAGTTGGTAGGTTTCCACAGACTCCTCTCTAATACCAATTGGTTAGTAATTTGCATACAGTTACACAATCTTTATTCTTACTACACATGCTCTATGAGTAAGGGTCTCTGTCTGGGCCAGGGTCTCCTGCATAGTGGGTGTGATTTTTAGTATTATAATAAGGGTAGTTCACTTAACGATACAGTTTAGCTAACTATCCAAAATTAAGTATGAACATGATAATAAGAATATGTATAGTTGATGTATTTTCCAGGATGTTTCTTCTTCAAAGATAGCCAACTCCTGATTAGAAGTTCTCTAACTCATCACTTCTAACAACCTCAGGGACGGTCATCCTGATACATTGTGTACATATTTGGTTTTGTTAGTATGTGCAAAATCTAACTTCACTAAATTCTTCATCAATTTTTATCCCTCTACTTGCTTAGATAAGTCAGTACTGTTTAAAGACAGAAGACCCAACTAACTATACTTGTAAACACTGGTTTTGCCCAAAGTCCCAGCTCCTGAAGTCACATCATCATACTTGCTCCTTTTTATCCAAAAATGAAGGTTCTGACCTTCACAGTTGCAGAAAAAAACCTTGAAAAAAATGGCACCCAAAAGACTCAAAGATCCAAAGAAGACAGTAAGATGGCAAAATATATTGCTTTACAATTTCAAGTAAATATCAGTATTTTTGAGTGCAGAGGACTGAAAATAATTTTCAAAGCAAAGAATTTAAAATTACTTTCCAAAATAACTGAAGTTTTCTGAACTCTTGGGGATTAGAGCTGCCCAGTTTTGCCCAGTTTCTTCTTAGTAGGAACTGAATGTTAAATTCTACCAGGAAACTTTGTAAACTGACTCTCAGTTTATAGATAATGGTTTCTAAGCTGAATTTAGTGACACACTTTGAACAGAATATGAGAATGAAGCACAGTTTAGATGCCCTTTTCAGAGTGCTTGAAAAGTCTGTACTCTGCTGAATGACAGACTACAACCCATTCACAAGCTTTCAGCAATACAGTATTTTATGGCACGTGCTCTCTGGGTTAATTATCAGTAGTGAATATTCTTGGAGCATCTGATGTATAAACCAATCCGAACACTAAAGAAGCATAAACTACACTGAAACTCTGAGTTAAATTATTCCCTGTCCCATCAGAAGGTAAAAAACTCTAAGACAGGCTTCCTACTGGACTTGAAGAAATGAGAACTTGGAGAATGGTGTTACTGACTGTAATCTCTAGTGCTTGAGATTACAACAGTGTGATTCTTTGCCAGCACTTGCAGGACAACAGCTGTCTTCTGAGACCGCAGCAAGGTTGCAAACCTCCTGCAGGATTTCCACTGCAGGAGCATGCAGCATTTCTTGAAGGAATACCAGGGTGCTTGATGTACCTTTTGCCAGATCCAGCAATGACAGTGGAGCTCATTACAGCTCCTACGTGACACTTCGCACTGTCTTTCTTGCCACGTTACCTGCTCCTTTGATTCACCAGCAGAGCTACTACTCCAGGACCACTCCCTCAATGGAGCAATCACAAAGAGCCAAGTTCATCTGTTTCACCAGTAAAACTTACCAGCACTTGGTGCAAAAACGCACAATGTTTCAGACATCTGTTTCCCTTCAACAGTTCCTGGTTGCTAGCTGTGAAAGTGTAACCAGCATTTAGCCAGGATTTGACTACAGGAAGAGGAAGGAAAGACCTGTGGGAGCATCCTGGCTGTGTACTATGAACCCTCTATCATTTTTCCAGTCTCAGCCACTGGAATTTTCTTGGACCTCCCACTGTCTCACTCTGTAGCTTTGTCTCCTGGACAGCAAATCCTATGAGATGACTGTATAGGTTTGGTTTGGTTTGGTTAATCACACATGGTTCTTCCCACTGTTGAGAGGGAGCTTTTTATATGACATCACCCTCCTTGAATTTACAGAGACCAGAGTATAGCTCTAGAAGCCAGATGTGCCATGCCAGGCAGGATTTTAGCAGCTGTTCCCAGAAGGAGCTCATGAATGTTTTCTTAAGCCCCAACTGAGAAGTGGAATGGAACAAAAAAAATTCAACTGGCATTTTTTTGCAGAGAAAGGAAAATATTTCCGTGAAACAATTAATTTGCTCAATTGCAAATCTACCTGGTTAGCAATTTTTCTCCCCAAATGTCACATATTCATCATTCAAAACAAAAAAAAAAAAGTTTCGATTTTTAACCTGTAACAAGAATTCATTACTTTAGTTCAGCTGAATCTTAAACAAAAATGAGAGACGTGTTTTGCTTTTGACTGAAACTTTTTGTCCCTGAACAAAACTCTCAAGGGCTTTGCATGCTCAGCAAGACAGAAGCTTTTCTTTGGTTGGTAAGCTTTCAGTCAACCTAAAATGAAAACATTTTTCAGCTTTGCTGGCATATTAAAATAAAAATCTCTGTTGATTTGCAAGGATGAGTAGTCATTTTGCTATGAAATACTCTGTTTCTAGTAATGTACACCAATCCCAGGTCCACTGTGGTTGGTCGTATACAAGTCTGCAAGCTAAAAATAAATTATTTGCTCAGGAACTCTATTCTGCTAACTCCTGGAATATTATGAGGACCTCAAAGGAGCTGGAGCGATTACAGTGAGGATCCAAGTGTGAACTGAAGACAGTCCAAATTAAAAAATCTCATCAAATGGCAAACCAGCCATACAAGAATTGATGAAATAATAGATGAAAAGGGAAAATACATGCCCTGGAGCTTTAATGACATAGTCTTAGCCAGCTCTGAATACCCCATCAAGGTGTAATCCAGCCAACATGGGAAACAAGCAACATGCAACACTTCCGTCTTCAGTCAGGACATGCCAACCTGGGTGTTTCCCAGGCACAGGCAGCCTGCTGCTGCATATGGCCCTTTGCTCTACTCTGATTGGCATGAGAGAGGACCTGTCACACTCCTGCCCTCCTACCCCCAGCACAGGCACAAGATGTAAGAGGGGACTCTTGCTTGTAGGCTGGCACAGGCAGGCTGACAGCTGAGGTTCTGCTGCCTGTCTATCAAAGGCCTGAACACCATCTCACCTTTTTGCACAGCCAGGAAAAAGCTGACAAAGAGCCAGATTCAGAGACAGAAATTACACTTAAACCTTTAAACAAATATTTGCACAGAAATAATGACCCTTAAAGACCTGTTAAGATGGGCTTGCATAGAAATTTGCATGCATGACCACCATCAATTTAAGAAACACCTTTAGTTACCTTGTGTAAAACAGATGGTGTTCTCAGAACTACTGCATTGTGTTTATTTTTAACTCACAGAGTTCAATAATTGACTGCTCTGAGCTGGTGGTTAGAAGAGTGGAAAGCTTCCCTTCATTAACAGTAGCAATCAGGACTATTTATTAGTAAACATTCCAGAGACTGGAGCAGCATAGCCTGCTGAATACAGCAAGTACTGTAGCATCTGCTCTTCAGACAGCTGTGACTCTGACCTAGATCATCTTTGTAACAGTTGAACATTGCTTGGAGGTGGAAATGAACTGTACAAAATGTAGCATTTTGGGACCCTTTCACACTATTTCTAGACAATTAGTCATTGTCCCCATTGCCTCCTGCAGAAGAGCTAAGACTTTTCCTGCCAAGGTCCATATGTTATCTCATTCTCCTGTCCTCACTCTCTGGCCTATCCACATGACAGTGGCTCTGATATTGGGTATGTTTGCTGTCTGAGGTAGGAGCTCTGCCCTGAATTTCCTATGTATACCTTGCACCACAGGACACCATCATCACCTTCAGAAATATAAGACCAGTAAAACCCAGAATGGAAAACAAATATAGCTCTACATTTACAAGTGGGACTGACTAATCAATGTGAAAAAGATAGAGGTAAGTACCCATCTGAAAAACATCAAGGAAAATAAATTTTATGGAGGAGGAAACCATTTATTGCATCAATGTATTGCAGTTTTTAGCACATGCTAAGCAAGCAAATGCCTCCACAGGCTTGAATGCAGGTTTTTTTCACGAAGCACTCTGCTTTACTAAAAGATAAAGTGACAGTTCTTGTTTGCCCGTCCCAGTTCCTCAGGAGAGCTGAATTTATCACATATCTCCACAGTTCCATCACTGCTTTGCTCATTAACTGTCCTGGAAACAGTAGGAAGGTGCTGAGGAAAAAACCCAAGGCCTTACAGCCCATGACCTCCAAGCACACATTGTTCCACAGAGAAGCATCGTCCAAGCCCTGAACCAGTATCACTGCAGCTTTCCTGTTGTGCAGTGCTTGCAGCTGGAGTTGGAACAAAACTTTGGACTGGCAGACCAAAGAAGCAGCATTAGAAAAATGCTTGAGTTAGTCCACTGTCAGTATGCAAGTCCCATAGCAAGCTGCACCTCTCAGCATACTAGGCTCTGAGCCTCATCATTCTGCCAATGCACAGAGCTGTTGTCCACCTAGACTGCATGATGTTTCTTCCATATCAAAAGTATATGTGTCAGAGGTCCAAAGGTCCAGTATGTGGATTGTTATTTTCTCTTTCAGGTTAACATTTGCTTCATTCAAGCCTGGAACATATGGATAGGAAATGAGGATTAGTCACCCAGGGACACAAACAGAATAGGATCACAGAAATGCCAATCCCAGTCAGATTTTTTTATTATTATTATTATTGTTTTGAGTCCTTTTAGGTCTTATCTTTCCCCTCACCTTCAAAGAACATTTCTCATATCCCAGTCCCAAGAGCTACAAATTCATTTTGCTGCTTCTTTAAAGTCCAAATTCAGACACCAAGTACCATGAGACTCGCACTTAGACTTTTAGCACTGACAACACTGTGCTTCTTGGTGACTATCCTTGGAAGCAGCCTCTCCCAAGCGCAACCCAAATTTCCCCAATGTGAAAGACTCAGCTTGTTTTAGGTGAACTTGCCTACAGCTTCCCTTGATACCTGTCCTTCCTGTCCATAACCTGTCCTTTGATCTTCTGGGGAGGCCATGTTTACCTTGATGTGTCATAATACCTATGTTGGCTTCAAATGCTGTACCCATAGCAGTGAGACAAAGAGATATGATGACCTCTCCCAGGAAGACCCCATTAGCCTACGCTGAGCTGTGTTCAGCCATGTCAAGAAAGAGGCAACAGTGCCAGAGCTAGCCAATTTAAGGGGGACTTGGCTTTCTCTAATTAAAATCGCTTCTTCCTGGTTTCTTCATTGGTGCTGCAGATGAATTCTGTACATCTGTCTACAGCTCTTCTTGGTCCTTTCACAACTCAGCTCCACTTTGACTTCTTACATCCTAGCACAGTCTATTTGGCAAGACCTGAATAAAACACACCGTGAAGCTTCACAGAGTGAGACAACGCAGCTGACGCATGTGAGTACTTCCCCTGTTGCTTTGCACCAGTTTTACTGCACTATACTAGCTGTTGTGACTAGTTACAGAGCACTTCGTACTGACAGAGAAGTCCCCACCTTATCCTGTCACACAGCATTTCACAGAGGCAATCTTTCCCCGCAAAAGGCCATAGTAAGACATTCATGGCCTTCCTAACTGTCCCTAAGCTTAGTCCATTATAGAATTACTGAAAGACTCCCTTGTTCTTGCAAATGTAGGTATGCAGACTTTCAAGATACAGCACAGGTTTTCTATGACAGTCTCCTTAGATCATAGGGTCCCTGCAGTCTCAGGAAATGTATTTGTGTTTCTCCTCCCCAAAAGAAACTGGGCTCAAATTAACTGAAAGAGAGCAAGGAAAAGCAGAGAGAACCCCAGATACTTTATTTTTATTCTCTTATTCCCCAAAAAGGTAATAGATGATTTTGACACATGTATTTTAGATTTTCTTAATTTCTAGAGGGAAAATCCCTCCTGATCTCTGTTAAAGGATGTAATACTCTCCTGACCCCTTCTGAAAGATGTACTGAAAGAGACACAGGTTAAAGAACAAACACAGCCTACCTTGATTAAGGTATTGATTGACTAACAACTAACATTCAGGTACAGATCAGCTGGGTCTCTGCTGAAAAGGAAAAGTAAGTAATTTTCTGTTGACATCTTTGGGGAAAATAAAACTTAAGTCCCTGGAGACTAGGTAAATAAAATATAAATAGAAGGAAGTTTCTAGTGTCAGTGGATCTAGGAGGTGGAAGAGAATGAAATCACTCCTTTTCACCTGTCTTGAAGAAGTAGCATTCATTTCTTTCCAACAAAAAGCTAGTATAGCCTGCTCACATGGTCACGATTAATTACTTAAGCAAATTTGGGTTCAGGAGTGAATTATTTTTCCATTTGAAATGGAAAGGGACTATCAGGACTTGGAGGGGGGTGTTGCAGGGAGAAGAGTACAGCATCACCTGTAGAAGTGTGTGGAACAGTTCTTTGTGTTGAGTCTCCTGGGAGATATATTCAACAGATGTCCCATTAGCTTCAACAACTGAGAATCTTGGGCTTAGGTATTAAATGTTCTATGTTTTTAAAAGTGTCTATAGGTATAAAATACTGCTATTATTTCTGACATGAGTGATATCATCTACCAATACATTCTTCCCTGTGAACACACTGATAAAATTGCATGAATAAAGGAATGTTATGCCCATACTTTCTTGTCTGTGGTTTTCAAAAGTCACATCCTACAGTCATCAAATAGCCTTAGGAGAAGAACTCCTAAGGACTGAGAAAGGCATACAGAATTAAATTTGTAAGGTGTTCACACATTGTAGCTTTTCAAAGCTCTCTCAAAGAAGAGAGGCCCAACAGTATAACTAGAATGAAGATGAGTGAGCAACAACAGTCAGCAAAATAGCAAGATGTGGGTTCACTCCATACTGATTTCAATAGGGAATAAGTATATGCTTAAATTCAAGTAGTTAAATTCAAAAGACTTCTACTCATTCCATCTGGCCAGCACAACTTGCATGTGCAAATGCCTACAGATGGGTGTCACAGTGATCTAGGGTTAGCTTAAATGTGTCTCAACTGGGTCATATGGATTGGCTATGCCAAAGAACAGCCACTTACGTAGTGGTGGTGGACATACCAGGTCTGATGGAGAAGTGGCTGGAAGTTACCTGATCACCAGCAGCCAAAGCAGGACATCTGATCACAGCCCTGCCCTTGGACCTGCTCACTCCTGAATGTTTGAGGCAAGTTCTGTGAGCTATTTTTGACTTGTTCTCATCTGTATTTTTCAAGAAGGGAAAGACTGGTCTGTGTCAGCTATTATGTGCTACAGATTTTAGCCAAATACTGACAATCTTGCATTGTTTGGGTGCTAGGCATGCCATTCTCACACAAGTATTACAGCTTTCTCTCCCTGACTGCAGATTTTTGCCATAGAGCAAAGCTGTGCTTATCCTTTGCTGCTCCTTCATTGACAGAACTATGGCCCCTTAAGTTTTGCAGCTTAAACAGAGCCCTAAGAAAAGCCAGTCATATGCAAGGAGTACAAGCACAACACCACCACCCCCCGCCTTTTTCTCTATGCCATTAGACTGGCTACAGAATATATAGCAGCAGTTTGCTAAGCACCGTGCTGCTGTGGGACTACATACCCAAGAGGGTGGATTTGGGGTTTGGTATCAGAACTGTACCCCTTTGTTAAAACAACTGTGTGACCTAAAGGGGAGAAGGAAGCAAAAGAAGTGCTGCTCATCATGCTCTACCTCCTGCTGTGCCATGACATGCCACGCCTGAAAGTCCTCTGACACAGAGGAAGAGGCAACAGTGCACACAGATGGTGCCAAGTCCCAGAGTCCTGCCAGCCTTCCTGCAGATTTGTTAATACTTTCCCTACCTTCAGCCAGGGCTGAAGTCCAGAATGACTGTGCTGTCAGTTTAATAGCCTCAGAGCTCTCTGCTTCAGGACAAAGCTGGACATCACACAGTCAGCTTCTCAAATACACTGCAGTCTCTATGGATGGAGGAAGGTCTTGGTTGAGTTAGATCCCAATTGGCTAGGTACTAGAGGGAAGGGGAGTTCTGAATCTCAATACCTTCCAATGCATATTCAAAAAACCCAGTGGTGTCTTTCTATATTTTAAGTGCCAAAGTAGCTTTAAAAAGTTGCCCTCCCTCAACTAAAATTCAGCAAGACCTAGCTGTTAAAAAAGGCTTTCAAAACTAGGCTGAGAAGAATTCAGCTAGGCCTACTATGTGTTTCAACACCTCTGGCTTTCTTCACTGTGCATAACTTGCTCAAACAAAACCTCTTTCAGTCCAAAATGTTCTAGTCTACTCTCTCAAAGGTGATTTATTTTCCTCCATTATGATGTATTTCAGTTTGGCTGTTTTGGGGTCATTGAAATACAAAGAATAAAATATTTTCAAAAACTTTTCAGATACCAGAAAGCCCATACATGAGTAATTGCAAAACATATGAAGCACTAAAACTTTTCAATAGGTTTAGTGCCAGGAATGCTTGAAACTTTTGCACTCTACACATGCTTTCTTATCCTTTCTAGAAGTATGCATGATAATTATGAAGATGGACACCCTGGGGCACTGGGAAAAGAGTCTCTTCTGAAGGCTTAGAGCCAGATTTACCTCAGGACTCTCTGTGTTTGGGTCTGTACAGAAATGAATGTCAGAAAAGCTTGGTGAAATCAATGAGGTAGGCCTTCACTGCAGAATTTGTGAAGAGGTGTCACATACCCTACATCTCTGCTTCCTAAACCCTCCATCTACACGAGGCCTGCTGGCCTCACCTGAAGAAAGGAGTCTGCTAGGGTCCTCACTTGGACTAAAAATCCAGTGAGGACAGAACATAAACCAGAATGTCCTTTAGACACTTCCTGTCTCTCTGTGGCACAGATGCGTAAGATCTCCCTCAGCTCAGCAGCTCATAACCACAGAGCATCTCAGCTGCAGAGCTAGGGTTTCTTCAATTCTGCCTCAGGAACAGGTTTCAGCAGAGGTTCTGAAAAGGACAATGAAAACACTGGACTGAAATGCTGCAATGAAGAGCTGTACTTTCAGTTTCTGACATAGGCCTGCACAGGAAGGACCCAGAAGGAAGCTTCAGACCAGCACCTCTATCAACAGAGCTCTGAAGGGCAGGAGTGTGCCAAAGAGCAGTATTAACAAAGCAGCGCTCACAAATACCACCAGAGGGGTTCAGCTGTCTCACAGGCCTGGGCTTTTATTGGGATACCACATCTTGCTCTTGCAGCAAAAGTGATATGAGTGTATGACAAGTTTACTCACAGAGCTGCACTGTTGCCAAAACACTTTGCTGGTACAGCATCCTGTAACCCTGGATGAGCAAAAGTGCTGAAGTAAGCAGAGACCTCACTTTTTCTTTCGATGAACTCAAAAAACTTAATATGTATGCAAGTTATCCTTAATATGTATGCAAGTTTTGTCTTTTCTTTGTAGAAGAGTGTCAGCCACACAGCTCATTGCAAATGCTTTTGCCAAGAACCGAAAGACCTGCTCTGTCCCCTGTTTATCTCAAACATAAAGTATGAACTCACCTTCAGGGCTGCTCTCACACAGTATAATCAGTGTTGCTCCCCTTGCACTTAATGCAAGAAGATGGCTCTGCCTTTCTGTCTTTAAAGGAAAACTTGCTTAACAAATACTCCTTTGAGTTTGGCTCTATTATATGTCCCCCTTCTGCATGATGCCAGCAAATATGCCTACTCTATCCATTATATACAGGAAATCTGCATCATCTAGGGCTTGTTTTCTCACCCATAGATTTTCAAAGATCTGTTGGAGGTGTAGATCCAGTACATTTCAGATCCCACACATTTCAGATCCTCACTTAAACTCTGATGAGAGAATTAGGCCTTCTGTTTTGGGGACTGATCCAACAGTAAAAAATGGTCATGAAAGCAAGGCTGTCCTGTCAATCGTAGTCTGCACCAGGAAAAAGCCCAAATGAAAGATCTAAATTTCTCCACAGAGAAGAATCCATTACAATGGTATTTGTTCCAGTAGCTTTCCATATTAGTCTAGCTTATAGTCAGAAACAGGCAGGATGAGATGGCAGGTGATCTAGGATGGAAAGATTGTGTGTCTGTAGGCAACGGTAGCACAATCCTGAAAATTTCCTCTCATCATTGAAGGGTTTTTTTCAGCACATCCCTGTCCTGGTTTGGCTGGGATAGAGTTAATTTTGTTTCTAGTAGCTGGTACAGCATTATGTTTTGGATTTAGTATGAGAATAATATTGATAACATACTGATGTTTTTAGTTGTTTCTAAGTAGTGTTTAGACTACGTCAAGGATTTTTCAGCTTCTCATGCCCAGCCAGCAAGAAGGCTGGAGGGGCACAAGAAGTTGGGAGGGGACACAGCCAGGACAGCTGACCCCAACTGGCCAAAGGGGTATTCCATGACATCACACCCAGTATATAAAGCCGGGGGAAGAAGAAGGAAGGGCAGAACATTTGGAGTTATGGCATTTTGTCTTCCCAAGCAACCATTACGTGTGATGGAGCCCTGATTTCCTGGAGATGGCTGAACACCTGCCTGCTGATGGGAAGTGGTGAATGAATTCCTTGTTCTGCTTTGCTTAAGCGCATGGCTTTTGCCTAAACTGTCCTTATCTCAATGTCTGAGTTTTCTCACTTTTTTACCCTTCTGATTCTGTTTCCCATCCCACGGGGGGGAGTGAGCGAGCAGCTGTGTGGTGCTTAGTTGCCAGCTGGGGTTAAACCATGACAACCCCAAATCCCAAATGGACTCCAGGCCTAGACCCTCAGCTTAAAGACACCAGTGACCAGCCCTGATTTCAACTTTTTTTGTCAAAGTCTCCTGGCCCAGACCTTCTTTCCAAAAGCACGAAGTCCCAGGCACTTGGCTCAGAGCTGCCAAGACTGTAATCTTCACCTTTGAAGTATCAAGCAGCAAGGCCCAGATCTATAAAGGAATTTAAGCTCCCAGAAATGTTCTACCTTGATACTTGAGGCCACATGTTTCAAATTGTCCCTTGCCACCATAAAAGCTAAAAACATATCTGGTCCTACAAGGATCCAAACTGCCAAACAATAGAATCAAAACCTGACCAAGAAAAAAAAAAAAACAAAAAAACAACAATGCTGTAAAAAGTTCATGCTTGGGAAAAAACTGCAGGAATTTCTGCAATGTGTCATTTGACACACCAAATGAGCCAACACGTGTAAGTCAAATATCTTCTTCCTCTTCAACAGGATCCACATCCTGGCCCTGCCCTTCCACAGATACAGCTCTGAGTGGAACAGGTTTGCTCTGTGGAGAAGTTACTGCCAAGACACACTCAAGGAATAATTCAGGCATTTAAACACAGGTCTGATATCATTTTAGAGACCTTTAAGTATCCCTCATGGCTTTCAACTGCCAGTACCTGACCTGTAGGATCTTTTGCATGTCTTCAATACTTTACAACATCAGAGAATTATAGAATGGCTGAGGTTGGAAGCAATCTCTGGAGGTCAGTATCTGGTCCAACCCCCCTGTTCGATCAGGGCCACCTAAAGCTGGTTGCCAGGACCGTGTCCAGGTGGCTTTTGAAAATCTTGAAGGAGGGAGACTCCACCACCTCTCTGGCCAACATGTGGCAATGCTCAGTCACCCCTACAGTAAAAAAGTGTTTCCTGATGTTTGGAGGGAAGCTCCTGTGTCTCAATTTGTGCCTGTTGCCAGTCACTGGGCACCACTGAAAAAAGCCTGACTCCCTCTTCTTTACACCCTCCCATTAGATATTGGTGTACTTTGATGAGATCTCCCCTGGGCCTTCTCTGAGAGAGTACCAGCTCTCTCAGCCTTTCTTCATATGAAAGATGGTCCAGGCCCTTATGATCTTTGTGGTCCTTCACTGGACTCTCTCCAGTAGCTCCATATCTCTCTTGTACTGGGGAGCCCAGAACTTGACACAGTGCTCCAGGTGTGACCTTACCAGTGCTGAACAGAGGGGAAAGATCACTCTCTCAGCCTGCTGGCAACACTATTCCTAATGTAGCTCAAGGATACCATCTTCCTACTTTGCCACAAGGGCACATTGCTGTTTCATGTTCAACTTGATGTCCACCAGGACCCCCCATCCTTTTCTGCAAAGCTCCTTTCCAGTCAGTTGGCCTCAAGCATATTTTGGTGCATGGGGTTATTCCTCCCCAGGTGCAAGACTTTGCACTTCCCTTTGCTGAACTGTATGATGTCAAGGAACTGCTAAACAGCAGCATGACCCTCTGGTGTATCAGACACTCCTCCAAGTTCGATGTCATCAGGAAACTTGCTGAGGATCCACTCTATTCCATCATCATTAAGGAAACAGTATTGGACCCAGTATTGACCCCCAGGGTGCACCACTAGGTATTGGCCTCAAACTTCGTGCCACTGATCACTACCTTCTGGGCCTGGCCATTCAGCCAGATTTCAATCCACCTCACTGTCCGCTCATCATCAGCTTCTCTGAGACACATGGGAGACAGTGTCAAAAGCCTTACCGAAGTCAAGGTAGTCAACCTGCTCTCCCCTCATCTACCAAACCAGTCATTTCATTATAGAAGGTTATCAGCTTCTTCATTAAGCAGGACTTCCTCTTTGTAAATCCATGTTGACTAATCCCTTCTTTCCAGGAATGAATAGTTTCCAGGATTAGTTGTTTCTCCACCCTCTCAGGAGTCAAGATGAGGCTAACTGGCCTGTAGTTCCCTGGGTACTCCTTCTTGCCTTCTTTGAAGACAGGAGTGACATTTGCTTTCCTCCAGTCCTCAGGAACCTCTCTCAGTTACCACAACCATTCAAAGATAATAAAGAGTGGCCTCACAATGACATCTGTCAGCTCCCTCAGCACTCCTGGGTGCATCTCATCAGGGCTCATGGCCTTAGGTATGTCCAATTTACTTAAGTAAATCTGAATCTCTTCTAACAAGAAGAGAACCAAGTCCTCCTTCCTTCAGACTTTCCCCCAGTCTCCTGGACATTTAAACAAATCCATTCCTATGGTGCTTGATAAGCAAACAGCCAAACTGAGGCCAAACCATTCCTTGCAAACAATGAGGAAGTCATTGTTTAGTGACAACAGACCAGGGGCTTGAAGCCGCAGGCCTGCTTTCTGACTGTTGGTAATGCATGAAAGGCATTTTCAGTCTCCTGTGACCAACTTTGGGCTCCTTGGTTTGCTATTTGGGACCAAAGCAAAAGTGTTTTGATTGTTCCCAAGTGCTGGGAACTGCACAAATCCACTGGCATCAATAACTTGGACCCTTCTGTGTATGCACATAGAAGAAATAAGGACTTAATGTTAAACAGCTAGATTAGGAGACTAGGGAGGGCTGTTTCCTGTCTGTGCCTGTGTTTACTCAGGATGACACTTTCCAGATAGGGCTGGGAGGAGGCTCTTGCTAACTGTGGAGCGACCATCATTCTTCAGAGAAAAGACCCATGTGAATTTGGATCACTGTTTTTATCTGACAGGATCATGTTTTTTCTCTTGCCTATCTGCTCTTAACCAAAAAAACTGCATACCTTGATCCTTAGCTGTCCTCTGCTGTTCAGGTATTTTCAGCTGTGGAAGAAAACCTCACATTTCCCCTGCTCTGACCAAGGACAGGGTCATACCAGAGCAGCTGGCTAAATCTTCCCAGGGCAACTTTCAAGCCTAGACATATGCTGCCACAGGGGTGAGCCACCTTCAGAGCAGGCACCTCTCTCAGACTTGTGACAGGAATGCTCAGTGCCTCTCACTGCTCTTTCAGGGAAGACCTGACAGGTAGCTCTGAGACCACCAGCCAGAACTCTGTCATGCTCAGATACCTGACCATGTTGCCCCCTTCATAAACAGCCAACTCGGTGAAGAACCGGGTTTTACTGGAAAGTACTGGATCTTAGCTGGTTCCCCTGGTAAACCCCATCACAGCAGTGAGGTAGAAGGCAGGTAAAGGTATCTTCCCCAAGTTTGGTTAAGGGCAGAACACCACCTCTAACAGTTGTGTTCTCTCTGTAACAACCAAGTGCTCTTTTCTGCATGCTTTTTCTCACCAAAAATCATGGGCGAGCTGGCCTAACAGTCACATGGATGTGTTTCCTGAAAGATTAATTAGAACTCATGACTCTTGCATATGGTCACAGGCCTCCTCAGAGAACTTTGAAATCCACATGGCTTTCCTTAAGCTAATCACTCAACTACCTCAAAATATTTGTTGCTCTCATTTGCCTTTTCTAGGACCCCGGCAAGAGTCAATCTGAGTCACCAGGTGTGATGGGTTGACCCTGGCTGGACGCCAGGTGCCCACCAAAGCCATTCTATCACTCCCCCTCCTCAGCTGGACAGGGGAGAGAAAAATATAACAAAAAGCTTGCGGGTCGAGATAAGGACAGGAGAGATCATTCACTAATTACCATCACGGGCAAAACAGACTCAGCTTAGGGAAAATTAGCTCAATTTATTACAAATCAGCCAGAGTAAGGTAAATGAGAAATAAAACGAAATCTCAGAACACCTTCCCTCCACCCCTCCCTTCTTCCCGGGCACAACTTCACTCCCGGATTTCTCCACCAAGCCCCCCCAACAGCACAAGGGGGACAGGGATGGGGTTTACGGTCATCACATGTTATTTTCTGCCGCTTCACCTCCTCAGGGCGAGGGCTCATCACACTCTTCCCCTGCTCCAGCGTGGGGTCCCACCCACGGGAGACAGTCCTCCACGAACTTTCTCCAACGTGGGCCATTCCCACGGGCTGCAGTTCTTCACGATCTGCTCCAGCATGGGTCCTTTCCACGGTGTGCAGTCCTTCAGGAGCACACTGCTCCAGCGTGGGTCCCCCACAGGGTCACAAGTCCTGCCAGAAACCCTGCTCCGTGGGCTCCTCTCTCCACAGATCCGCAGGTCCTGCCAGGAACCTGCTCCAGCGCAGGGTTCCCACAGGGTCACAGCCTCCTTCGGGAACCCACCTGCTCCGGCGTGGGGTCCTCCACGGGCTGCAGGTGGATATCTGCCCCACCGTGGACCTCCCTGGACTGCAGGGGGACAGCCTGCCTCACCAGGGTCTTCACCATGGGCTGCAGGGGAATCTTCGCTCCGGCGCCTGGAGCATCTCCTCCCCCTCCTTCTGCACTGACCTTGGTGTCCGCAGGCTTGTTTCTCTTACATGTTCTCACTCCTCTCTCCGGTGGCTGTTTTCTCCGCGTCCCAACTTTTTTTTCCTTCTTAAAAATGTTATCACAGAGGCGTTACCACTATCACTGATTGGCTTGGCCTTGGCCGGCGGCGGGTCCGTCTTAGAGCCGGCTGGTATGGGCTCGCTCTCTCTCGAACACAGGGGAAGCTTCCAGCAGCTTCTTACAGGAGCCACCCCTGTAACCCCCCCCGCTACCAAAACCTTGCCACATAAAACCAATACACCAGGTATATGGGGATCTGCAATTTTCCCAGGTAAAAACCTGTAAGCAAAATGTGACCCTTTTTTAGTACAGGACACCAGTTGGGCCATCCTTGTTTTCTGGGTAAACATCCCATGCCATGTCCAATGATACCTAGCTCCAGCCTGCTTCCATACATATTTAGCTATACAAACCTAGTGTTCCCAGACTCCTGCTTCACAAAAATATAGCAGGGATTGTAGTTCAATGCTGTCTGAACAGTCAGAAGATAACAACTATTACAAATACTTCCTTGAACTCCACCTATGCAGGATCCTGCAGGCCCAGCAGAGCTTGAAACTTTTGAAATTAGAAAAGCAGGAGTAAACATGCTTTCTTCTGGTACTGCCAAGCTTATGTACTAAACCATTAATTACTCTCAGAACCTTATTACATATAGCCACATTATTGGGGTTACAACAGAGGACTTTTAGCCAAAACCTAACTCATGAGTAAGATCTGATTTCACTGAGTGTTGGAACAGGCTGTGGACATGTAAATAAATGTGATGTTTTGCTCCTGGTAGCAGAGAGATGCTATCATATTTCAGATGCTATTGATTTTACTTTTAATGAGTTGTGGCTAACTAAATGTATTAACTATTCAACACACTGTATGCCACTAGCTATCAAAACTCAAGTGCCTTTACCATGTTAACACTCTTGGACTTTTGGATGGAGCTTTGATGGTTTTTTAAATATGAGAGAGATAATATTCATAATCCGTTTCAATCTGAACAGAATACTGTGTCTTATTAAGCCTGCAAGCCTAGGAATTTTCCAAACAGAGCTTTCCCATTCACCTCCCGCTCAACCCAGAGTCACTACTGTTGTGGGCCCAGGATCCCCTTTCCACTCCTGTCAGAGAGTCTAGCCCGCCTCTTACATAGGGGATGAGAAGGGCCAGTAGAAGGCCCCAGCTAGCCTAAGGAGTCCGCAGCCCCTCACTGCAGTGATTGGTAGAAACCACCTCTTTTTCTGTCATTCTGGAAGTTCAGACCCTTCCTTTCTCCTTTGATAACTTCACTGTCCAAATTGTTATACTGAATTCCTGTAGTGTTTGTAGTGACATTGTTGTAACTGAGCCCGCATGAACTACATAAGAGTGTCTGCTCTTTTCTGAGTGGATTTTGTTCACATGCCATTTTCACAGGAACAGCCTGGAGGCAAACAAAGGGACAAATAGGAGTGTAGAACAAGAAAAGCTAGTATAGCAAGGTTAATTGTTTAATCAGACATTGCTTGAAAAGTGCCTTCTATCCTGCCTTGCCCCAAAGCAGACAGAAGTTAAGTATATCCTATAAGGGGTCAGAGGAGTTAACATTTACTCTCAACTTCCTGCAACACCAGCTTATGGATCTGAATTCCCACACAGGAGCAGAAAACACCTTCTGCAAAACTTCCAGGTAGGTCCACATTTCAGTTTCCTCCATGGCCAATGCCTCCTCACTTCAGCAGGGCAGAGGACTCCAGACTGTATAAACTGCAAAATGGAGGTCAAGTGAACCTGTAAGATGTTGTTGAAAGTCCAGGCAAAATTAGCAGGGAAAGATTGGTGCTACCTGCCTTCCAATAGGAAAAGCCGGTGGAGCAGTGTGGAGAACAGGCATGGATGTCTGAAGCCATCAGTGTATATTCTATACATCACTATACTATCCCTCATTTTAATATCCCATACTGTGCAAAGGCAAACCTTTTTTTTCTCCTTTCTCATTGCCAGACAGCCAGGCTGCTGTCAGCTGTGTGCCAGCTGCCCAACCTGGCCAGCAATGCAAGCAACACAGTTTGAGTTCACCATGCAGCCTGTCCCTCAGAAGAACACCCCTGTTCACTGGGCTTATCTCCATCCCCAAGCCACTGGTCTGATCAAATGTAGGGAAGAGGGGGAGGAATTGAAACTTCTGCAAAATTGATAAAAATTAATCAAAATGCTATTAAAAATGTAATAATTTTTTAGACTGTAGACTGAGTGGACATTGGGCAACAACATTTTACCAAGACTTGTTCCCTAAAGGAGAGGCCAGAAGACAAGGCCAGATGTGGCACCTGAAGGTCTCTTTTTGTGTGAGAAGATAGGCACTCAGTTAGACCCAAATAACTTGTACATCCTTAAGTGACTCACAAGCCCAGTCAACATTAGGGAGAATACAGCCCTCTATTATGTGTGTCATTTATGCAGAGAAGGAGTGGTGGACATATCACAGAAATGACCTGTTGCTACTCTGATCCAAGGGATAGTGAGGGAAGACTTTGTCGAAAGTTCACTTTATGCATCCCCCAGCCACCCTTCCTGCATAGCCTTACACTTCGGTGTTATCATGCCTATACAAATATGTCTGTAGAGCCTGCCTGAGAGTAACAGTGACCTTTCAGCTAGGGACGCCAAGACAAAGGCACATAACGCTGAGCTGTTCATACAAGTTTGGTGCAGAGCCTTAAACACTTGACGGTACTTTACTGCACCTCCAAAGCCTGTGGGCATGTTTTGCTGCAGGCTGGGGAAAGTACCAGTACAGCTCATAGGGTACAAGTGACCAGGACAAGAACACTTGACTGTCCCTACAAGCACTCAAGTGTGCTCATTTGTCTGAAGGTGTTAGGTTAGTTTTCAGAGCAGACTCAAGAATGTCTCAGACTGACATCCTGTACTCTGGGGCTCCTGCTTTTGCAGAGTTTCGGGAAAAGCAAAAGACAGAGACCTTATGCTGGAAGGTAAAGCTAACACGGAAGTGGCCCAGCAGACACAGTTCCTGGCAGACTTAAATTTTCCACAGTGCTACATGATAGAGTACTAAAGGAACAACTGAGTTAAATAAATGCACTTACATTAGCCTTAATCCAAAACAAAGGTCCATCGTTCTAGAGGTGGATTAATCATCAGGAGAGTAGGAAGTAAAGGTCCCATGCCAGACAAATGAATGACCAGTGAGATTTGGAGAAGCTGGGTGACAAATGTCTGCTAAAGTGGAAAAGTACAGAAAGAAGGGAATTGGGCTTGAGGAAGCCCAAGGGAATTGGGGCTTTTCTTTCTATGTAGTCCCAGGAAAAAAACAAGCTCCAACTCTAATGTCCTTTTTTGTCAAGAATGGAGAAATTTTAGAAGCCAGGTATCTGATACAGGGAAATTGAATACAGCTTGTTTTCTGAAATCTCCCACAACTGGCAAACATGTTTAAAAAACAGGTACCTGCATGTATGTTTATGTGTGTGCAAACACATATACACATGCATAATGCAGCCCTGGGAGAGGAAAATCTGTTAAGTGAATGTTTCAATGCTGAGAAGCAGTAAGAGCTGCAAACACTTGTGTGGAGGATGTGACAGTGTAACACTTGTGGGTTTCAGATTACATTGCAGACAGAAAAATGAGATTTTTCTGAGACAAAGCACAGAACAGCAAAAGAATTCAGTTAAAATACATTGTGAAAGAAAACTCACGCAGATATGTAAATATGTGGAAAACAGGGGAAAAATATTGCAACATACGGTTCACAGCAAACTAACAAAGTATGTCCTTGTTCTCTGATTCTGCAAGTGCCCACTCTTTTGAAGTCTTTTGTTGCTGCTTTATTGTGCTTCCTTTTCTTCTGATGCTTTATTTAGCAGCCTGCCTTGTAGATATATAACAGGATAAAATGGGCAGCTAGAAACACACTGTGCTAACAGAATGCAAAAAATTATAAACTGCCATGGCTATAGAGGGATGAATTAAAACAGATATCAGCATAGCATGTTGATCCCAAGTTAAGAAAAACTCCCAGCAATAAGTCATGGTCACTACTGTTGAATCATTTGTGTATAGGCGTAAAACCGGTCACAGAGGAAGAGCCAATCAGTAAAATTTGCAGGTGCTGTGCAATGACCTGCTTACTGAGGTGCTATAAATTTTTGTGTTAGATTGAATGTGTATGTTTCAGGAAAAATAAGCAAGAAAGGACAGAATGGCTGGAGACAAGTAATTTCTCTGCAAACACTAAGGCCCACATATTGGAAATCAAAAGCCGGTTAGGAAAGAACTGCAAGTACCCCAAGGTGACCCTGAAAGTCAGGGGTCACACAGGTGCCTACAGCATCTCAGGGCCCTGTGTGAGAAGGGCGACTGCAGGGCTCCCTTGGGACAGGGCAAACATGCAGGCCTCAGGACCTGAAAGGGGTCAGAGGTACAGCTGCAAATAAGCCATAGGAAGACATGGCCTTGAAATGGTGTATGTGAAGGCAAGAAGCTGGAATCAGGCTTCTGAAGTTCCAGCTGCAGCTGTCTTCCAGACCTGTGCTTGGAAGACTTGCTTGCTTGATGCAGGTGCCATACAAGCTCCATTCCCAAGCTCCTTGCCTTGGGGAGAGCTGCAGGTTCCTGTTGTTCTGAATGGATCTGGGTAGTCTTGGCAATGTTAAAAACACAAGGTGTCATCGATACTAGCTGGTAATATCCACAGAGTAGGCTTAGCAGCAGTAAGGCTGCCTGCCTCTCCTAACTGCTGTGCGTGCACAGGCGCTACCCAGCAGGGAGATGGCTCCCTGAGACACAGTAGCACACTCGGACGCAATACCGCCTTTTAGGTTTTAACGCGGGGCACCCTAAGTTCAGACCCCCGCTTCCCACGTTGCCCGGCGGGGCCTTTGCGAAATCAACGCTACCGCCGCGGCCCCCAGCACGCCTGGCGACTGCAGGCGCGACTCGGTGCGGGCTAGTCCCATAACAGCCGGCAGTCCCGGCAAAAGCCCAGCAGCCCGCGCCCCTCCGGCGTCTTCCACCGCCGACCGCGGCCCCCACCCCTCGGCGGGCAGAGGCGGTGCTTGGGGCGCGGGGCGGTCCCGGCGTGGCCCCGGCACCGGGTGCCGCTCCCGCGGCGGCCCGGCGGCCCCGGCTTGGTAGCGGCAGAGCCGCCGGGGAAGCGGCTCAGCGCCGTGTACCCGCCGGCCGCCATGGGGACCAACGCGCCGCCGCGCCGGGAGCCGCTCGCCCGCGGCCCCCACGTAAGTCCGCGGTTTCGCTCGCCGCCGGCGGGGGTCCCGAGGGGGGAAGGCCCGGCGGTGCGGGCGGGGGACCGCCTCCGGGCGTGCTCGCCGTGTAGGGGACTGCGGGAGCCGCCCTTTGTCGGCGGCTGTCCCCCAGGCGGGTGAGCGAGCCGGGGCCGCGGGCAGCGGCCCGGCGGCTCTTGCCCGCCCCGGGGGAGGCAGCTTTCCGCCGAGCCCGTGCCTGCAGGCGGCCCGAGCGAGGGCAGCCCTGCGGGGGAGGGCGAGCCGGCGCCCGGCGTGTAGTGATCCCCGGGAGGGAGCTGCCCTGCCCGCTCGGCGAGGATGTCGCGGCAGGTGCCGTCTCCAGGGCCGACGCGGGACCGGTCTCCGTACCTCCGTTTCTCCTTCTGGCTTGTGGGATTTGCGGCCGTGCTGGCTCATGTGCTGGGCATTTAGAAGTTCTCCGGAGAACGGTGCTAAATGGTTGCCCGTTTGCGCCCGTTCTCTCTGTATTCTCTTTTCATTATTCAGTCCATAGCAAGCTTCGGGGAGCTGGCGACCTCCCCAAAGCTACCGCTCTATCCCTTGTCACTGTGACTTCCTTGTCTGTTATTCGGCAGATGAGAGATTAGGTTTGGATTCACCCATGTTGGGGTACTGCCTGGAGGGTGGTCTCAGCAGGGGTTTAGGATTATTAATCAGTTTTATTTTGCTAATGTACCAGTGGTAATGAGGAATGGCCCCACCATGCCATGTCCTGTACAGGCAGAGTGGGAAGAAAGGCATGGACCCTCAAAGGATTCACATCCAAGCAGGATATGGACAGGGTTTGGGAGAAAAGACATGAATGCAGGCAGGGTAACAAGGGGGCTTGAGCACTGTGGGGTAGTTTTTTAGCAGGTTTTCTCAGAAGGCATTCAGCTAACAAGTGAGCACAACACTGAGGGAAAGGCAGAGGAGAGGCATACAGCAGGGAGAAGGACAGCAAGTGCAGAAGAGTTGGGAAGGTGGCACTGGAGAGAGGGCCGAAGAGCCAGCCAAGCCCCCTGAGGGTGGTCCTGATTCCTTGCCCTTTGGCCAGCACTCCCGCTGCAGAAAGTAGTTCTGCTGATGCTGTTGCCCCAGGCTGTTCACTTTGCCACCTGCAAAGCCGGTTTTGTGGCTGCCTGTCAGCTGTTTTAAGCTACCAGGGGATATGGCTCTCTGCATGCAGGATTAGTGTGGAAAAGGCATTGGAGGTGAAGTCTGCCAAAATAAGAAACAAAAGGTGTGTGCCTATTATGCAAAGAAGACTTGTCCCATTTGAATCTGAATGTCTTACCACGTCAACTGGAAATGCCTCTTTCTCTGAAGTGTTTCTTCACATATCGTCCCTTTCCTCTTGCCTCCCACAGCTTTGAGTTCAGATTTGGCTGCAGGTTTCCATGAGATCTGGAGGTGCTGAGAAATACGATTGCCTTGGATATTCTCCAATAAAGGCATCCTTCTAGGACTCAGATTTAGGCTTTAAAGAAATGGATTTCCAACAAGCACTGAAAATATGTCTGTTTTCCTTATTTTTAAGTAAGAAATTAAGTAATAACGTTTTTTGCCCTCTTGTAGCAGTATTTCTTTACGGGCTCTAAGTCCCAAGTGTGACACCACTGTGTCAGTGCATCAGATGCTAAAGAGTAAACCAACTTAGGGACAGAAGTGAAAATTAACAAAGCTCCCCATTCATATTAAGGAAATCAAGGACACTGATGGAAACTATAGAATGTTTGCATGTCCCCCAAGGCTTTAAATTAGAATGTTAGTACACAAAAACTAATTGAGCATTTTTACTTGGGAGGACTCTTCTACTAGATTTCTCACTGCTGCATTGCTCGTTTAGTATATCATACTTAACAAGTCTGCCTGCAGCCTGGAGAACTTCAGCTAGTAAGAAGGTTGGCAGCCCACACTAAGGGAATAATTAAGGAAAGGAGATTCCCATCAACGCTGTGCTGCTCAGGGAAAGGGTGGGTTTTTTGGGTTATGTAAAACTGAGACTAGGGCAGAGTCAAGGATCCCTGTAATCTTTTCCATAAACCAGAATGATTTCATGTGGTAGAAGCCACTCATAGTGAATTTCCCACTAAGTACTTAGCTTTGAAAATATAAAACGTCCTTTGAAGATCCTGTTCAAATTAGATGCTTTTTCTTACAATTTAATAGTAAAAAATTGAGATGGATCATAGAACATTGTATAAGAAAATACAGGCATGAGAGCATGCTACACAATGTCAGTATTTCATAACTGCCTTTCAGAGATTCACAAGGAGGTTTCAGAAAGCACAAGAAAAGTAAGAGGGAGAGCCTCTCACAACATGGAGTCTCACTAGCCAAATGGCAGGGATATTCTGGCTGAGTTTCTAATAAATACTGCCTCAGGCAGCCGGGCCAGTCAGAAAGTGATCTGTAACCACATGATTTTGAGTAACCTCCTACATCCTGGCACATAGAAGGCCTTGGGAAAATAGACTGCTAGTCTCTCAATGGTGTATAGTCTTTCCCAGAGGACTCAGCATAGCCTGCGGACATGTGTGTTGAAGTTAAAACATCTATGGGGAGAGTTTCCCTTCCTGCAAAATCAGGGAATATTTTAGCAGTTGCTTTTATTTCTTTGTAATTCTGGACCATCTTTCATTAAAACATCCAGTACTAAATCAAAGCTTTAATAAAAAACCATGGATAGCAAATCCAGCTGAGAAAATTAGACTATCCTGAAAGTTAAGTCAGAATAACAGCTGACTCAGGTGCTCTTCATATGACTTTTTTCCAGATAAGTATCAAAAAGAAGGAAGGAAAGAAATAAATGGCCATTTAACATGTGGGGTTTTTTTTCTTTTCCTAAATGTCATCCTGAACTCTAAAGATTTGCTCTTCATCATTTACAAGGTCCTGGCTTCCTGTCCAAGTAAAGCACGTTTACAGAAGGTTTGTTGGTTGAAGGCTTTCTATGCACTCTTTAGAGATAGTACGTCTTTTAAAATTGTGTGTTTGGTTTTACTTTTCCTTGACTTTTGTTTCTTGCTTGGAAAAACAAAACTCTTTCTGGAGATTGCGTGTAATGAAAGTAAGAGCTGTAGATACTCCAAACAAAAAATGAGGACATTTTATTCTTGACCAAGAATTAAAGACATCTTTCATGTAATGCCTGACATAGAAAACACTGTGCTTTTGACTGGCATTTGTGCCTTCCATTACATCTCTGCAAGCTTCTTCAAATGAAAAATCTGAAATTGTTTCAGGAAATTCTAATAGTTTAGGACTTAAGATTGCTCTAAAAGTCACATTATTAAAGAAGACATTTGAATAACTCAGCTAATGATACCTTGTGCGTTATAAGCTTCCAAGACAGGAGGATTTACCCTTTGCTTAATGAACAGCTACAGCTACACTTCTTTGCCCATTTTATATTCTCTGTCTCTCAAAATTTCCTCATCTCTCTTTGAAACTGTAAACTGACTATATGCTTTGTACGATAACCATCTTTACAATTACATTTTCTTCTTTCATCACATTTTTTGTCTTAGTGCAGATAATAGCCAAAGTAGAAGTCCATAAACTACACACAAAACAAATTCTTTTAATACGTAGAAAGGTGGATATACATGTTTACTATTATAATTCTTTAGTCCTGATGTTAGATCTCTGCTTAACAGATATTTTTTTGTTAAGTATTTAGTAGCATTAGTACCCCTTAAAATTAGAAAGTAGGAATTACCAGTTAAGACATAATATTTCAAATATTTGTCAGCCAACAGTCACATTGAAAACAGAGCTGCATGCAAGTAGGATGCCATGGAGCCTCAGAAGGGATAAGAAAGATGTAAAAAAGAGATACTAGTTGGACGAAAAGAGAAATAGGAACTCTAGACCTGTTGACAACACAGGAGTTATTTATTAATAGTGGCCAGACATTTTTTGGCATATTAATATTGCCAGCCATTTAACTTTCTTTTCAACACAGTATGTCAATTTTAAGTGGAAAAATTAGGCAGTCTTATCACGAGATGATTGTTTCTGGCTCCTCCCCTCCTTTTCTCCCAGGTTCTGGCCTGTTCGACCTCCTGCTCCAAGACAGTACAGCTCTTGCACCTTTGTTAAAGCTTGCAAAAGCCTCCACAGACCTACACGCACAGCTGCTCCTGTCTGGACAAACAACACAATCCACCCTTAGTCTCTTTGCACCCACTGAAAGGAAGATTGGATTGAGGGCAGAGGGCTGCATGGTGCACAGCAGAACACAAGATTAGAACCACAGCACTACTGGAACATGGTGATTTTGGTATCTTCCATCTTTAAAATTGCAATAATACAGAGGAATGAAACAGAAACAACGTAGGTTTAGCTTCCACTGAAAGCTGGATAGAGAATTAAGCTCAGCCTTGCAAACTTGCCTCTTTTTTTATCACTCGTGATAAAAGCCCGAAGTGAGAAAGCTTAACAGAACTTGCTTTCTGGTCTTTCACATGAGAGCCATTTTCATCCATATAACTTGGCTGTTTCTGCTGCATGATTTCCTCGACCAAGTATGCATAACAAAAAACTCTCCCAGCTGTAGCTAAGGTGGAAACTGCGATCTGGTATTTGGCAGACTTACTCACTGTTCTTACCTAGTGATGACAGCTTCCAATCAAGTTGATTCCTTGCTGTCTTTTATCCAAATAGAGACTCTGAGTATGGACAGCAGCTCTATTCATTCCTGTTTGAACATACCCCAAGCTGTTTTAAGTAAACCATGTTGTCTGCAAGGGGTTTAGAAGCATAGCACAGGCATCAGCACAGTAAGAAGAATTCCACAGTAAGAAGAATCACCCCAGCCTAGGCTGCCATTGTTCAAGACCAACTGGTTTGAAGCCAGCTTGGGTATGTTGAACTGTGTCATATTCCCCAGTGGATGTTTGATGTGTGTCAACAATCAGCAATAGCAATCAAATTTATTCCAGCAGGACTGAACAGGAGTGGAGCTTCAGAAGAGACAGACAAACCATAACCTTAAAAGCTTCTAATCCAAGTAAAGAAAACAGATCCTTCTGAAGGATTAAACAGATCACACAAGTAGAGGGAATCACATGATGCCAGCAAAAAAGTGGGTCAGTTCCACTATTTTATTTTTAGAGAGAGGGAGTTGGAAAGAAAAGCTTTGTGTTTTTTTTCCAGCTGAAATTAAGATAAAGGCTCACATTGTTAGAGATTGAACAAACTGAAAAAAATCCTACTGAGGTTGCCAGCACTCTTTCCAGTGCTTTGCGTGGGTTTCAGATGGATAGTATCTCACCCCCCAACCCTGAGCAAGGAATCCCCTAGAATGGAGGTTAGTTTTCATACCGTGCCTCTATCACATCCTACAACTCTAGCTAGTTACTGGAAACTTGAATCAAATTTTATAGGATATAAGCAAATGCAATTATATCGTAATACACCAGACATCAGCATATGCCATCTTTCCAATAAGAAAGAAGAGGCTGTTAATCTGTTATGGAACATTTGTAGCTCTAAAAAAAAATCCTGTGATATTTTTTAGCTAATTCCTAGTTATTTCAGTGAGATTCATAACTCTGCTTGTTACCTGGGGTTTTGATGCACCTGATTTTAACATAGAATCATAGAATCATTTAGGCTGGAAAAGACCCTTAAGAGCATCGAGCCCAACCATTAACCTAACACTGCCAAGTCCACCACTAAACCACGTCCCTAAGCACCATGTCTACACATCTTTTAAATACCTCCAGGGATGGTGATTCAACCACTTCCCCTGGGCAGCCTGTTCCAATGCTTGATAACCCTTTTGGTGAAATTTTTCCTTATACCCAATCTAACCCTCCCCTGGTGCAACTTGAGGCCATTTCCTTTTGTCCTATCAATTGCTACTTGGGAGAAGAGACCGACACCCACCTCACTACAACATCCTTTCAGGTAGTTGTAGAGTGCAATAAGGTCTCCCCTCAGCCTACTTTTCTTGGGGCTAAACAACCCCAGTTCTCTCAGCTGCTCCTCATAAGACAGCTCCCTTCACGAGTTTCATTGCTCTTCTTTGGACACATATCCTCCTGGAGACAGGGAACAAGTTTTCACATAGTTTTGGATTTCCTCTCCCTTGGCTGGGAATTCTGTGCCTAACAATCTTACCTACATACAGGTCCTCTTTTTGTGTTAGCATAAGACACCGAGCAAAGATGTGAGAGATCTATGTTGTGGTGAGGAGAGAATAAACCCCCAAATTTCCCTTTGTATAGCATGTATGTCATTGTCTTATCCTCCATCTCTTCTCTTTCTCTTAAACATCAGATATAAGCTGCAAGCCCATGATGTGATACTGGCCTAGCTAACACACTGCTGTGGTTGCTTACAGTTACTATTAACTGCACAGCTCACCTGGTAGTTTTAACTGGGAATAACAAACAGGAAAATGCAGGAAGGTAATAACTTGTTATGTTTTCCTTACTCTGTGTGTCTGTTTATATTATACTTATATCATGTAGTATGTGTTACTTGGTCTTTTCCTGTAAGAATATATATTAATAATGGAATGCATTCACAGGAGTTGAGCACTGTTGTCCCAGAATCTTCAGAAGTTATTAGTTTGGCAGTGTCAGAAGGACCTGCTCTTCTGAAAGCTCTATGATTCTTACCTTTAAAATTCACATTGCTTTCAAGTGGGTTAGGCTGGACAGTACAGAACTGACAGAGACAGCTGCTTCTAGTTGCTTCGGAAAATCTTGGCCCAAGTTTTCACTTTCTTACACTCAGCAGCTGGTTTTGACATAAATAAAATGGATGTAAATGAAGACTTAGGGAAAGAAGTAGTTAAAGCTCCACCTCATGTAGATGTTTGTTTAAAAAGACATATTCCCTTGCTTTCAGGTGGGAAGGAGTAACACGGTGCATAGCCCTAGTGCAGAAGATCACAGTGCTACTGACTGTCCACACTATCCATCTCCTGGACATAGTCATGCACTGACAAACCCCTCGTCAGACCACAGTTTAGCACCTTTCACCTCATTCAGGATGGGTTTCCAAAGAGTCTGATCTTTGAGCCAGCTGCAAACCAAACCAGATGATCTTGATCCTTCTGTTCAAATGTTAAGCAGCATGACCTCTCTAGAAAGTAAGCTCCTCATCTCGAGCATTTCCCAACCCTTTGTGTATTAATGTCTGTTTAGTCCCTGCACTGCTGCTACCATTTCTGCATAGCTTTTTGATGAGGAGACGGCCAGTGAAATAATTGTAAACACTGAGACCCTACTCTTCTAATAAGCCCCAGTACTGCTTCAGGGCTTGGCAAGGACAAGAGGCCATCTTCACCGTGTCATTAGAGCTTTTGAGCAGCAAAGGGTAAGTCTGACTGGAGCAGGCAGATTATGGCCTGAGGCTTCTCCTCCCATCTCATCTTTCTGGACAGCATTTGTCTCTCTGCTGGAGAGACTTGGGGCAGGACTCAGTAACACAAGATAAATTTCATCCTATTTATGTAGTATGTGAGGTCTGTGGAGGAGAAATAGCCAAAAGAAGCATAAACTTTCCCCCTTCTTCTGCAGCTTGTGCTGCAAGATGCTGAAACACCGTTAGAACATTTCTGGAAAAAAACCACATCAAGAGATGCGCTGATGCTGTTGTAAGAATAATTAACTCTCAATGCAGTTGCTTCTAGATGTATAAGTACTAGCATAATTCAGAATTTGTAAATATATACACACTCATACATACACTCATGCTCAAATATGATTCAGCCTCTTCCTCAGCATTTTGTTTCAGTGAAACCAGCTGTAGATATACTGGTGAGCTTATCATAACTGGAAAGCATTTACAGGAGACAATTCAAACTTACTTACAACAACGTTTCCAGAATGCACATAGGTTTTTAAGCAATGTGCAATATGTATAAAGAAAATCTAGTGATGCAGAGAACAATGAAAATAAGTGAGACATGAGTTTAGCCTAAGGTGCGTTCCAGTTGCTATTAGTACCTCTGGTCAGTATTTCAAGTTAAGATCCCTGGTAATTTGAGAAGTGTGTGTGCTGCAATGTTCTCAAAACACTGAGGCTTTAAGGAGCTATGACTCATTGGACCACAGCTGCCTGAGGACTCTGAATGTCACCGTAAGATGTTCTTTCTGTCTCTTTTGGGAAACAGTCAGTTCAGAATTTTAAACCTTTAAAGGTTTTTTACTTTACTTTTTAAATTACATTGCCATAATTCCTATTTAAGATCTTTTTTTAGTTGAAGACTTCAGTATTTGCTCCTCAAAGCCTTTCTAAACAAGTATGTGTAACGGCTAGAAAAGTCAACTTCCTCTCCCTAGTAAAGGACAGGAATGCAACCATTCCCATACCTTGCATCTGTTTTCTTTTAGGTATGTCAGACACAGGAATCACTATTAAGACTAATTTTTCTGAGAAATAGAGGGCAAAAGCAGAAGGGATTTGAGACACCTCAGTTATTATATGACGAACAAAGATACAATTTGGACTGAAAAACTATGTCAGAGTGCAGGTACCAAACAGTTGAATGTGGCACAGGCTTAATGAGATGGATGGCCCTACCACATTAGACTGTCAGGTTTCAGCCACACAAATATGCGATCTATCAGAGAGAGAAAAATGGGTGAAGAATTCTCATTTTACTTGGATTGTGTGACACCTGCTACCGAAATGTTTTATTTAGCTGCTTCCACAGCAAAATATAGTGGGCATAGGTTGCTGTTGTTGCACATCATGCCTAGGGTATTGAACTGGGATCCAAGTCGCAGTAATCTCACTAGTAAGAGACCACTTTGACCCCAAAACACATCCACTGTGAGAAAACAAGACACATCTCTTTTACAATGAACTGAAACACGCAGATGATCAACAATACTTGACAGCTGATTTAACAGCTTTCTTGATTTTGTCACATGCCAATGAACTCAACAGGATTTAAGGAAATGCGGGCATTCTTGGCTGAATTAACACCAAAGTCATAGAACTCTGCAGCACAGACAGAAAGTCTGCATGACCTACAGGGAGGTGCTCTAACTGTAGAGGGCTATAGTTCCTCACAGCCTCCAAGATCAGGCAACCTCCATGTTCTTCCATGCATTGCTGTGGGCCGTGTCTGTTCCTGCTTTGCATCTTCTACCAGCAACCTCACAGTTCATAGTTTTCAGACATCCCTCATTTTAAAAGCTCTTAACAGGATGGTGATCCCCACTGAAGCTGTAAGATCATTCAGCAGTTTTAACTGGGTTGCTCTGATGTGTGTTGCATCAGGTTACTCCATATATAAACGGACAGCAAGAGGCTGTCCTGACGCAAGGATACGGTGGTTCCTTGTTACAAAGACAAGCCAGCGTATGACCCTACAAGCACCACCACGGACAGCCCCAAGCTCTGCCCTTCGTTAGGATGGCGTCCAGCTCGACGCTGCTCACAGCTCCTGCTCCGTCACTCTGCAGACACCCACGGCAGGAGGTACGCGGTGCGTGCCAGGCCAGGAGAAAAGGCCGCGGCCCCGCGACCGGCCCCAAGCCGCAGGGCGCGGGGGCAGGGGGCGGTTCGCGGCGCGGGGGGAGGCCCGCTCCTCAGCGGAGCCCGGCCGCCCCTCCCCCAGCCCTCGGCAGAGCGGGACCGCCCTGCTGGGGGCGGGGCCTTCGTGCCGGCTCGGCCGTGGAGCCGCTCGGCGCCAGTGCCGGCGCTGCGGCCTCGGCGCGGGGCGAGGCGAGGTGACCGCGGGGCGAGGTGACCGCGGGGCGAGGCCGCGCCGGCCTGGCCCGGCTTACACGGGGTGTCTGGGCGGCCGGAGTGACCGGGGCCGCTCAGGCCGTGCTGCCGGGGCGGGGCGGAGCGGGGCGCGCGGCATCGGCTGACAGCCCAGGGCGGGTGGTGGCGGGAGCTCTGCGGAAGCGCCAGTGGCCGCGCCAGGGCGTCGTCGGGAGGGAAGAGCCGCGCCGGCTGTGGGTGGGCTGTGTCGTGCGCCGCGGGCCGCGTAGGGCGGGGGTGGGCGCGCGCGCATGCGCCCGGGGCGCTGCTGCGAGGGTGGGTGCTGGGCGCAGCGGGCGGGTGCACACGCGGGCGGCGGCGGCGGCGGCGGCGGCGACGGGGTATGAGGCGGGTGGGCCAGCGCCGGGGGTGCGCGCAGGGGTCGGTTGCGGAGTTCAGCGGGAATGGCCTTGCCAGGGCACGACTGCATGTGTGTGTCTTGGGGGGCTGCAGGGCTCCGTGATGCCCGCAAACGGAAAGGCGCGCGTGTCTTTTCCGGGGAAGGTTGAATGATTCCACAAGCACACGGGCATATGCACAGTGTAGAGATTGTAAAGAGGAGCGTTCGAGGCTCTGATTTTGAAAATCATTGCGTTAGAAATGTGAATGTAGACTACACAGATGGTATCGTTTTTCTGTGAAACACTGGTAAAGGGGTGTCTCATGCACTTGAGACTGCTAACAGAAATGGTAGCTACTTGGTTGCTGTAAAATCTGGCCCAGAATTCCCCACTCTTAAGCAGTCCTTCAACCTCTAATAGTCTGAAAGCCTTATGATGGGATACAGAGGAGCAGGAGACCAAAACAAGTAAAGATTAATTATTTCAAGTAGTCCTTCATGGAGCACTGTTTTATTTCTTTTCCTTTCTGCTGAAGATTATTAGTCCCAGCAAGGTGGAAGAGGTGGACCTTGGAACAGGAAGATCCCAGACTAGAGAAGGCTGTGTAGATCAAACGCAGTATATCATCAAACACCTAGAAACTAAGAGGCCTAAGAGGCAACTGTTAGTGATTAATTATTTAAAAGAATTTCAGTGAACAGTTGCAGTCTAATCATCTCTTTTCAGAAAAACCTGTTAATAAATTCTAAAAAGACAGTGGTAACAAACTTCAAGTGATGTAGCTAGGACATTACAGCTCTGCTTGAAGGAATGTACTGTTAATGGTTGAAGGGACTTTGCCATTACTTGTTGACAGTGAATGCTATCTGAAAATACAGAATTATTTTTGCATTTACAGGCTCAGAATAGGTCAGAGTCAAGATAGAATTCTGTCTGGTTTTAAACTGATGTAGTAATACATCACATGTTTCTTTAGCAATTACCATAGAACTTAAGCTGAAGAACAATAAACTGGTTTAATTAGGAGTAAATTTCCCCATGTAGTTAACACTTACATTGGATTGTTATCAGTCCTTTAACTAGGGTAAATATTTTAGTTCTTCAGAAAAACATGTGTTAAAACTGACAGCAGTAGAAAAACTGTGTCTGGACCAAGGCCTGTGTGTGGCTTACTTGCAACTTTTTGGAACTGTTGTGTTACAGAGGTTTAAGGCAGTACTCAAAATAATTCTGCTTTGGGGCTTACTGAAGCCTAATGTTAACAGAAGTTGCAATGCACAAATAGCACAAATTGCTTTTGATTCTGGTCAGTTCATATGCCTTTGAAGTATCTCCACATCTATCTCCAAATTATTTCAGGAGACCATTATTGCAGCCAAGAGCAACTGTAATTAAATGTGATCTGTGTGGCCAGAAAGATGTGTGATCTAGCAGTTAAATTCTGGTCGATCTGTGGTTGTGGTGAATCATAAGTTTTTATTTTTTTTACAACTTACTATTTTAGGAGATGGTATTTTCAGGATTTGGATTGAAGGGTTCTAGAATTTTAGACACTGCTTGAAGATCAAGGAGGACAGAAAACTATTCTGCTTCCTAAAAGCCTGCTTTGCATAAATGAAAAGATAACTGCTTAGTCAAAGGGGAAGTGATGGTTCTAGCTCAGGCAGGTAACTTGGGAGTAAGCAGATTTTGCGTAAGCTCACTTTGTCACTTACTTATTCTGTGCCCTTTTACTTTGGCTTCTTAGTTTACATAGTATAGAATATGTATGCAGCAGTGGCTGACTTGAAGCGTCTTGTGAGAGATTGACTTCTGATTATACTAATATTATTCAAGCAGTTTCAAAGATAAGCTTATAGGTATGTCAGAAGTGGCCTTCACATCTTGAAAATGATTTTATTTGAATTAGTAGCTGTTTTTACATATACAGTGACAGGATGTCCTGCTCAGAACCATCTCCAAAAAGAGGTTGTTTTAGAAATGAGAAAGCAGTGGTTCTGTTAGACCTGTGTCTAGCTAATGTGGTTTCAGGTTTCACTCAGTGATACAGGATAACGTGCTCTCTGACCTACCTTTATACAGCATCTAAAATCCTGCAAAGTACTCTCTACGTTTTCAACATGAGGTACTGAATTTCTTACATGCATTTAAAATATTTCAAGCCTGTTGGACAAAAAGAAAGACAAGATTCAATTTAAAAAGCCATCATATAGCCACATAACTGCAGATGTTTTCAGCATGAAATAATTACTTTGCCTGAAGGATTATCATTTGACCCTTTGAAAGTGTAAAATGGTAATTAATTAACATACTACTTTTGAAGTAAGGTTCAAATGAAGGGGCTCAATGTAAACCAAATAATATCTCTTACTTTATGGCTGAATCCATAGAACTCAGCTTAATTTGTCATTACAGTACTGAAATGCTGAAATTCCAGGCTGTGTCTATTCTACTGAAGTTGGTTGGCATAGCCATAGCTGCTTTGCTCGAATAAGTGAAAAATGCCATTTCTTATGAGCTTAGCCATGGCAGCGTCTTTGCTTCAGTTTTATTCTGAAAGGTAGTGTAAACTGCTCTGTCAGGAATCATGGTTGTTGGAGTTAAACTAGAAGAAACATCACTGCCAGTCATAGTTTTGCAGAGCCATAAGAGATTGCAAGTGGAGAATAGAAATGTCTCTTACCTTTGACCACTTGGGATAGGTTCCTGATCACCCTAGCATTACTATTATACCAAAACATTGTTTCATTATGTGTGATAAAACCTAAACTAATCAGTGTTTAAAAAAAACTTTGAAAAGTTGCTGAATTTTCTAAGTTTCATAAGAGTGGGATGTCACAATAGCCTTTCTTCTAAAAATTTACTGAAAACAATTAAACGTAATATAAACAGAGCATGAAACTGTATGTCAAGATTCTCATGCTTGCATAGCAGCTGCTCAGAAGGAGCTTCCCTAGCTGTCAAAACCAGTAGAGAGATTTATACTGCTCTGAGTCAGAAATGAGCAATCCTTGTGCGTTGATCTGGGAAAAGTTTACTTGCCATTAAACTGGACTAAAAAATTGCGACATAACATTAGATTTAATACCAAAAGGGTGGTACTTACTTAAAATACAGTTATTTTCAGAAGGAGAACAACAGAAAACTTATAGTAGCTGGTCTGGTACCCTCTGTTACCAACCTAGTAGTTTTTGTTTGGAGGGAGAGGAAATTTGGGTTATTTTCAGGGAGTTATTGCTGTATACTTTTTTAATAGGCTTTTCTTTATCTCTCAAATTTTTTTTCCCAATTGCTAAATTAAAAACAAACAAACAAAACCACAATAAAACCAGCAAGGCAAAATAGTAAACAGAGGATAGGTAAACTTGAAAAATTATTACATAGTTTAATTGGCTACTAAACAAGCTGCAAAATTGGATTAGAGAAAATACCTTGTTACAGTAACTAGTGATGTCACTTGTAAAAATACTGAATTTCTATGGCATTTCAATTGTGAGAAACCCTTTATTTTTTTAATAGCCTCCAGACTGCCCGATGATAATCATCATCCTTATTTGTGTACTTGTCTCCAAAATTTGTTGTCTTATTGTAACCTAATATTGTATTATTTAATATCTTGATGTACTTTGGTCTGCGAAACAGTATGGAAAGGTTTAAAAGTCAATGTTTAACAGATATGTAAACTGACTTGGGCAAAAACTTTCTCTTTTTGTTCAAAGAGTCTGTCAGTGGATGTATCTTTTAGCAGTTTGTTCCATTCTGTGGTTTTGGAATATGAGATTTTTTTTCTTTCATTGACTAAGGCACCAATAATTTTTTCAGAAAATATACAAGTTTCCATCTGAACAGGAAAAAGTCATTTTACTGTTTAATTACAGTTGAACTTCATAATACTTAAATATTGTTTATATAGAATTTGTATGTATTATTTATAGAAATAGAGGTATTAAGATTAAGTGAGCTTTAACTAAAAAAAAAATTTTAAAAATCTGTCCTTTTCTAAATCTTCTCATGGTAGGTACTGTAAGGTATTAGTTAACTGTTATCAATGGTTGACTTAGTAAGTGTCCACAATTCTGGGCTGCGCTTGTATATGCTGTTCATGAAGTGTACCATTTACTTGCTATAAAGGTTTTTTTTAATGCTGCTGGGTTTTTTTTTTCCCCCCTATTATTTCAGGAAGTGTATTTCAAGAATCTTTCAAAACAGAAACAAAAGGAAGTCATGGAGAAGAATGGAAACAACCACAAACTTCGTGTTTGTGTTGCTACTTGCAACCGTGCTGATTATTCAAAATTAGCTCCCATTATGTTTGGTATTAAGGCAGAACCACAGTTCTTTGAGCTTGATGTCGTAGTACTTGGTTCCCACCTGATCGATGATTATGGGTAAGGTGAATTTTTCTGTCTCTGCCAATCTGTTTCTGGGGTGTTAGCAATAACATCATGGATGTTAGGTAACAAAATCCTTGTCGTGGTGAGTGTACACAAAAAAAATTTTAATTTATTTTATTAAATTTTAGTGCATTTTGAAGCTGCTTCTGAGATTGCATATTTCTGGGATTTTTTGCAACCAGTCTTGGAATTTTGGAAAGTTTTGTGTAAATGCTGTAATTGAGATCTTCAACAGGATCACAGACTATATGAAGTGAGAAACTCAATTCACTCGGATATCCATAAGAATCTGGTGATTATCGAGTGAAAATGTGCTACAGTTTTTAAATTTCACAGAGAAAAGATGATCTTCAGTCATTTTAAGTTGCAGTTCTTCTACTTTGCATAGTTATTGGAGAAAGTACTTACATATTCCATATCCCAGGGGAATACTGTTAGTTCTTACTTCCAGGATTGTGGAGGAAGGAAAGGCTTGTTGTCTCTTTCTGACAAAATGAATAACTGATAGATATATTAGGTATGATTTGGCAGGAGAGATTAGGGTCCCCTCCGTAACACCCTATAAGTAAGCAGTCAAATCATTTGCCTGGAAGGATGGAATGTCTTGCTCCAAATCCCTTCCTTTCAAAGGAATTCCCACATCCAGGGTGAATATTTTCCTATTTGCTGGGGAAAAGACAGAAGGAAACAGCATGCATATTCTTGCTGGTTGTTGTTTGGTTGGTTTACTCAGGCTGCATTTACCAGATTGGGCCCAGTTAGTGACACAGGTGGGAAAACACTTACTTTGCAAGTCAAAATTGGACTTTAGCATAAGGCTTGCAGCATATTAGCATTGTTGAACTTTTAGAAATGTTATGCATATCTTCAAGTAAAGACACTTTTTGGACTTCCCAGTGAGAAGTTTTGGCACTTTATAAGTTAGGGTATGAGGAAGTTATATCATCTCAAACTACTAAGATAGGAGGTTCCACTGCTGCCCATTCTCAGTGTAGTACTCTCTGCTTTGCTTTGTACTGGACATTGTTTCCATCTAATAGTATTGCAAGGTGAATTCAACACCACAAAATTAACCTGATTTAAAAAAAACAAACAAAAAAACCAATCAAACTTCTTGCCAGGTTAGCTTGTTGAATTACAACCTGTCTGATTGGAGAAATAAGGTAATCCCATTTCATTTGCTGAAGAGGAGGAACATTGCCCTGATTTTTCTATAGTCCTGAACCCTTTGCTGACTTGTGCGAAGTAATATGAAATAGTACTTTTCCAATTCCAAGGTGTTTTAACACCTGTCTCTGTGATATAAATAATTTGTAATGCACAAAGCAGTAGAGATTTTGATCTGATAAATGTTGGTGCTGTTAGTTGCTTTGTGGTAAGTATTCTTAAACCTTGGTACTGCTTGGGGTTTTTTGGGGGACCCAGCCCTGCACTCCTTAATCTCGGGGATCCTAGAGAATTAGTGGGTCCTCAAAACATATCTGTTCTAGTGATTTGAGTAGGGTAATAAACAGTAACAGTATTCAAAGTATAGTGATCCCACAAAATGTTTCTTACTGAAATGTTTGGAGGATAGTAGAAGAAACAGAACACCAAAAATGCACAGTCTTGTTTGTTCCCTAGATTTTGACCTTTCAGAATGAAAAGAATGTAGGAAAAAAAAGAGATGAAAGTTTTTAAAGATAAATGCACATAGTAGGGAAAAAGGGTCTATGAAGAATAATTGTAAACGGAGTTCGAAATGTAGTGCAATTTATGCTATAAAAATCTGGGCCACTTCAGTCACATGAAAAGAATTTGCCTTTTAAAAAAAAACAAATTACCTGAGAAGCTACTTGTAGGAATATATCCTATGTGTGTTACAGCAGTGAGTGGAATTGAATACATAGATAGGGTTTTCTTTAGTTACGCAGAATGGAGATTGCTTTTTTACTTGAGCTGGAGCACTTTATAGTCTTTGCTGTCTGCTCAGCTTGCAGATTGTGAGATTTTCATTTGCAGAACATGAGTAGCAGATTGGGTTTAATGAAAATTAAATCTGATTTAAATCAGTTCAGAAGTGTAATCCTTTGAGTAAGACAGTGAATGTGTGAGATGGGTTGAAGACAAAATTGGAAAACTTCTGAGTTTTGTCTTTTACTCCAGACAGAGCATGCAGACTTCTTAGGTCACGTTTAGTGAATGTGGAAGACAGGTAATCTTACACAGATGTGTCATCTTTTGTATTTCAAATATGTAACTGTAAACAATTACAATTCTCAGTATTCAAGGTATGTTTTAATTTTCTCATTATGAAATGAAGCTGGTAGTATGTGTGGAAAACCTTTTTAGTACAAAAGCCTGTTTCCTTTGAACTTAAGGCCTCTTTGTGCAGTGATTTCTTAAGTCTATGAGTATATAAGTCTTGACACAGCTCAAATACAGAATCTGAAAAAAGGATGCTAGCTGCAGGATGTTGTCCTTGAACTTACAGGCCTCAGCTTTGCATTATATCCGTTTTATTTGTACATTTGTCCAGCAAAGCCGATATGTTGGTGAGGAGTTAACATACCTTTCCTGAAAGGAAATCATGCTGTATCTGTTCCCTGAAAGGCTCTACAAACACATGAACAAAGAGTTTGATTTCTGAGGATTTCCAGAACATGTTCAGCAAAGCTCCTCATTAAAGGTGTCTAGAAAAACTTGATGCTTGGAATATGAGGGAAGATCTTCATGTGGATGGGAACATTGTTAAATTGTTAAAAACTAGTTTCCTCAGTGAAGGAGGTGTGATAAACAGACATTTGTTCAAACCCAGCTACTCCAATATGCCGTTATTTTGTCAAGCTATGTTGCTGTAAAACCAAGTTGTATTTACTCTAACCCTTTTCTTCTTACTTTCAGTAATACCTATCGTATGATTGAACAAGATGATTTCGATATTCATACAAGATTGCACACCATTGTGAGAGGGGAGGATGAGGCAGCTATGGTGGAGTCAGTAGGCCTTGCATTAGTCAAGTTACCAGATGTCCTGAACCGCCTGAAACCTGACATAATGATAGTTCATGGGGACAGATTTGATGCTTTGGCCCTGGCCACATCTGCAGCCCTGATGAATATTCGTATTCTTCACATTGAAGGTGGAGAAGTCAGTGGGACCATTGATGACTCTATCAGACATGCTATAACCAAACTGGCCCATTACCATGTGTGCTGCACGAGGAGTGCAGAGCAGCATTTGATAGCCATGTGTGAAGACCATGACCGCATCCTTCTAGCAGGCTGTCCCTCATATGACAAGCTTCTCTCTGCCAAAAATAAGGACTACATGAGTATTATACGCATGTGGCTAGGTGAGCAGTCCACTTTTTAAGTTTTTCATATGACTTTCAACACTAGACAAACTCAGTAACTAGGTTATCAGTCTGTGGGATCTGTTGATCAGTGGCTCTGAGAAAAGTACAGGAAAGAAGGAGACAGCCTTCTTGCTAGTGAGTTTAAGTTCACTTAACTGGAGATTATTTTCCAGCATCAACCTGCTTCTTCTCAAAAAACTAGTATATTTGGTAGTTGTATCTAGCATTTCTTTCTTTCTATGTTTTCTTTTTCTTCTGTTCTGTGTTCTACCGTGTATAGCTGGAAAGCTACAAATCTGTCCTGGTAAAAACATTTGGTCCTTTTGCCAAATCAAAAAAATAACTCCTTAAATGCATAATTTCTCTGAGCTGAACAATTTAAAAACAGAACAGTCTTATATGAAGTTATTTTGGTGTAAAGGATGTATTTAAATGGAATCAAAGCTGTTCAGGGCTAATCTAAAAAAAAAATCAAAGGTAATTTATAATAATATAAGAACATTCTTTTGAGGAATGCACTGCAACAGGGCAACATGCGCCAAAGTCTTTTGGTGTTTCATATTCATTGACTTACAAATAATTCATGTAACAATGGGGTTTTGTATTGCTTTTTATCTTTGACAAAGCAATCTCCTATATGGCATATTAACCTGTGTAGTGAGAAGCTGGAATCTTCTTAGATCAGTAGGTGAATATTTTGCAGATAAAGTTTTTTATCAAATGTACTAAACCAAGTATGACCGACTTTTTTAAAGCAATGGGAATGAAGTCTTTGCTTGAGGCTGGACAACTGACAGAAAACTTGAGCGGCTTCAGGAGTTTCATGTTACTCCAGATTCACACTGGTGTGAGAACAGGCTCTTGACCCTAGTATAGTTTGGCAAAGCTTTAGATGTAGCCCTGCAAGTTAAGTGTTTATTGGGGTTTAGGTAGTGGTCTCTAAAGTTATGAGACTTGCTTGGAGAGGCAAATAACAAGCTAGATCCTCCTGTTACTCCCTCAAGTTTTGTTGTAGCATTGAAATTCATGTGTTGGATATATGCCTTTCAGTGCCTTGAATGTTCAGGCTTTCACATCAGTAGTTTCAAAAGTATGTCCTCCCTTCCTCTTACTATTCTATGCCAATAAAAAATTTTTCCTGGGCTTCATTTGGACAGGTGAAGATGTCAAAACCAGGGATTATATAGTTGCTCTTCAACATCCTGTAACCACAGATATTAAACATTCCATAAAGATGTTTGAGCTGACGCTAGATGCACTCATCTCCTTCAACAAGAGAACACTTGTTCTATTCCCTAATGTGGATGCAGGTGAGTAAAATACTTTCATGACAGAGGGACACATAACAGATTGTCTTTGAAGCATACATAGTTCTTATGGAGTGCTTTTATCCCAGAACCTCCAGCCAGACGGCAATAGCTGGATGGTCTCAGCATCACACGTGCATCTCCTGCAGCTCCATGTTCACACTGATGGAGGACATTTCAGCTTTTTAGTGTGGGGAGGAAGATGGAGGGAAACCATGTGACATCTAGAAGCAATATTAGTGCCTTTTAAATTAACTAAAAACTACAAAAATATTTTTGCAGTGGATTTTGGGATAAAACTTGGGCTTATGTGCCCAGCTCTGCAACTTACACTGTGAGGAGAAAAAGAGAACAAAAACAACTCAGAGCTGCCAACTCAATGAACAGCTGTTAGCTCCTTTGCAGGCTTGGACTTTCAGTTTAACAACAGAACTTGAATCATTTATTCTACTTCTTGTTTTTCTGTAGGAAGCAAAGAGATGGTTCGGGTGATGAGGAAGAAGGGCATTGAACATCATCCCAATTTTCGGGCAGTAAAGCATGTCCCATTTGACCAGTTCATTCAGCTAGTTGCTCATGCTGGCTGTATGATTGGTAACAGCAGTTGTGGTGTCAGAGAGGTGGGAGCATTTGGTACCCCTGTCATTAACCTGGGGACACGTCAGACAGGAAGAGAAACAGGTACATGTTTGTTTAACTACTTTAATTTCCTCATGTTTCTGAGGTTTTTTTCTTCCACAAGATAAAGTCAAATGAATGCTTGACAGAGGCCATCTTGCAGTATCAGTGCATCATAATTTTTGACCCATTTTAAAGCTTCACTGGCTGTTCCTTTATTCTGTTAGTGCTGCTTGTGTGTTTTACATAAGATAACGAGGCTTTTATCTATAGACAAGTTCAAATATATCTCCATTTGCAGTGGATTCCATTTAGCAGAATAGGCAACTAATTGTCTTCCTTTATAGTTAGTTTGATGTTTGACATGTATTAAAATTTCACTTTAAAAAATACGAACTCTTCACCACTTTAGGTAGTAACTGTATTGTGGTATTTCACAGATGGGCAGATATGACACAAATAGCCATTTACCCCCTGGTTTCTTTTGTGCATTTTTTATTTAATAATAGAATTCTGTTGAAGGCTAATATTCTACTCTCTAGTGTTTTGTAATGCATGAAAGCATCTCGTAGGAGTCACCATTGCTTTATTGGGGGTAAGGGGAGGCACATAACTGATGAAGGGTGATGGCGATCTGGCTGGAGTCCTGCTCAGAGTTAAAAAAAAATAATTATTTCTTCATTTCTAAAGCAGTTCTTATCCTCTAATGTATTTTGAGGAGCTGACCTGTCCTATTATGTTAAATTTTGTCATCTAGGTGAAAATGTTCTTCATGTTCGTGATGCTGATACACAGGACAAGATTCTGCATGCTCTACAGCTGCAGTTTGGTAAACAGTATCCATGGTAAGTACATTTGTATTGCTTCATTGGAGGGGATGTTGGAGCAGTAGAGTAAAAGGCATTTAGTCCTAAGGTGGTTCATCATATTTGATTGGACTGCCTTTAGTGCACTAATATGAGGTTACAGATTTTTTTTAATTTCCCGTATCTCATTCAGAATCATAGTGCAGTGCCTGGTATGCAGATTAGTATTTGCAGAGCAAAATGTTACTAGTAATGTTTTGATATAACTACTACTTTAACATCCAACAGAAAGTCAAGAAGACAAAATTCATATGCTAGCTTAGACTAGCATGATTAAGAGAGCTTGTTCTATAGGAGCAGCACTGGGGAGGACATCCTGTCTGCCTACCTCTGACTTGTGCCTGAAGGGACACACTACTTCATAGCTGGATTGACCTCAGGCATGATATGTAGAGAGTTCTGAGTGCAAGCTTCCAGGGGAGCTGCAGGATTATAGCATGATGCTTTTAGTTATTCTTCAGCCATACAGTATTGACCCTCGATTCTTTAATGTATAAGTTCTTAATAAGCTTCAAGAGATAGTATTTGTCTAATTAAAATCAAGAATCAAAAGTGTATTTCTTAAGAACCTCAACAGAGTAATAAAACTGAATTCAGTAATACCAAATGTCTGATACCATGCATGATGGTATTATAAAACCGACATGTATGTTGAAAACTGATAGGAATGTACAGTTTATTATTACATAGTTGCTATCAGTGTGGTCAGTACATCTTGTCTGGACTTGTAGCACATACATAAACTTTCCATAATTTTGGAGCTTTATTATGTGGGTCCTTTCGTTAAAACTCTTAAATTTCTTTTTTTTTCTTTTTTTTTTTCTTTTTTTTTTTTCTTTGGCATCAGTAGCTTTCCAGGTTTCTACATTCCATGTTTCATATTCCAAAATGGAGCTAATGCCAAAATTGCACTGTCTGTTGTGTGATCTTCAAACTAGGGATGCTATCTACCGTATCCCATGACAGACTCAAGTACTGCTAGCTGCAGTATTGTTACAGTAGCCATATCATCATTTTGTAATGACACAGTGTTACAGCCTTCTGTCATATAAAGAAGTTTGTAGATTGCAGTGTTATTTCCAATTAAATTGATTTTTTTTTCATATTATAGCTCAAAAATATATGGAGATGGTAATGCTGTTCCAAGGATTTTGAAGTTCCTTAAATCTATTGACCTCAAAGAGCCATTGCAAAAGAAATTCTGTTTTCCTCCTGTCAAAGATAATATTTCTCAAGATATTGACCATATTCTAGAGACACAGAGTGCTCTGGCTGTGGATCTAGGTGGAACAAATCTCCGAGTAGCAATTGTCAGTATGAAGGTAAATATTCTATTGTGCTTTTAGATACTCTGCAAACTCCATTGGGCTTTGTGGTTCTGTTCCTACAGTGGAGATACGGGCTTATGATGCAAAAGAGCTCCAAAACAAAGCAGTCTTACTGGCTTTTGCTGTTGAGGGGTAAAGTAGATTTTCCCTCATTTGTTGCACCTCTCATACAGTTTTGATACAACTTGCCTGCTGGCTTGCTGCTGTTAAACTAGCAAAGCCCCATTTGCTGGTCCATGGTCCTTGCTGTTCCCTGTCTGTGGGAAGTCATACAGACCTCAAAGAACAGGACAACTTTCAGATGTGTTGGTTCCCTGTAAAAGGTGACTCAGTTCACCCTGCAGCTTTTTATATGTCAAACAAAAAAGGGAAAGGCTCCAAGAGCACTTTTTTTACTTCCCTGCTGCCTTACACAGCCATGTTATGGACAGCCACAACCATTTTGAGCAACAACCCGCATCTAGCATAGCAATTTACTGAGGGAGAGTGGTGGGTTCATGGTAGGTGGGGTTCAGGGTACAGAATTTTGCATCTCTTCTACCAAAAGAAGAACAGACAGTAATAAAAAATTCTCAGTACCTTCCTGCATAGAAGCATAATCAGTATCATAAGCATATCATAAGCATCATAATCAGAAGCATAAGACAGTACTGAGCCTTAGCTGGAACAGTGTTCACAGTAATGCATCACACCACAGAGATGTAGACCAATTGGAGAGAGAATCAGGAGGAGGAATGATAATTATTACAGACATGGAAAACAGGGAAAAGTTGAAGAAACTAGAATTGTTTAGACTGGAGAGGAGGAAACTGTCAGGGGGTAGTGGGGGGAAGCCTTCAGATATGTAGAAGCCTTTTCCATGAAGAGAAAAATCAGATTCCCTTGTGCATGAACAAGTAGCAAAGTGTTAAAACAGTGGAAGGGAAAATTATTTTAAAGTTTTTCTTACTATCCAGCTTAGCTGTCAATACAAGAGAAGGCTAGAATAGATAGTCTGGACGGGTATGGTGTCTTCATTGCCCAAATGGTAGGAACTGGTTTAAAAAGGTCTCTTAAAACCAGCTGAATTATCATTTGTTAATCTTGCATTGGAAAAGGGTAGTGGATTTGAGTTTTATGATGATCTTCTAAAATTCCTATCAGGGTGTTTTTTTTTTTTTTTTTTTTTTTTTTTTAATTGTGTTGACTGTGTCCTTTCATGTATGAAGGAGGTGCTTGATGATTTAATACCATCATCAGAATAAGTAGAATTCGATACATACACTAGAATTCATAGAGACTTTAGAGTTTTGAGTCTGAAGTGCCTCTCTTCCTGTAAAAGTAACCCATTTGAAATAGGCTTGAGGTTACAGCCTTGTAAAGGCTGTATGGAGAGATGTTCCGGTTTAGGAATACTGCGTGATTTAATGGTCTCCATGCTTAGAAGTTCTTCAACCCATTTCTCTGGTAATGGCACAGTAGGAAGCTTTCCTTTGCCTGTGTAATAGCATTAATAAGTATGCATTGCTTGCATAGCTCTGCCAGTCATAGATAACATATTACAAATATTTGACAGCTAACTTAGATGAAAGTTCATGCTTGGCAAACATAACAAAAACTGAAGTCTTAAAAAACAGCAGGTAAGGCTACCAAAATGGCATCAGTATCAATCTGATGCCAGATCACTTGCAAAGGTATCTTGTCGTGGAACAAGTAAATACATCCATGACTATCAGCTGATTATCCAGATCAACAAAAAACCCACAAAATTTCTGTTTAAACTTGTGAGCTTCACGCTTATGGGATAAAAATTACTTGGTGATGGTATAAAAATATTTGAAATAATTCTTATCCAGGTTGATAAATGAAAGGTTTATCAAAAAAAGTTAGGACTGAAGAATTTTAACTTGTTTAGATATCCGTCCTCCTGTCTGGGGGGAAAAAACTCATAAAAATCCTGAACTCTGCAGCACTTTAAAGATGTGAATAAATCTCATGTTGAGAAGTCTTTGGCTTTTATTCTCAACTGCACTGGACAATTACTTCTAACGTTACACTGCATACTTCCAGGTAACTAGATCAGTTAGACATAGTTACCCAGAAAGAAAAGTAAGTTGACGATAGAGAGATGAAGCGCTATGTAAATTGACCTGATATGGCCCAGAATTTTTGCATTCATTTAGGAGTACAGCTTTTTTCAAAGTAAAATTGGCACCACATTTTCTGCCAACACAGCCTGGAAAAAAAATGAATTTTAAAAAATCCTGTCCCATTTTGCAGAGTTTTTCTTTTCATGAAGAAAGTAAGTTGAGTTTTCAAAAGCTCCCTCTAAAAGCTGTTGTGTCTTCTGATAATGTTTGCTGCAGCCTTGTCTTCCAAAATAACTTCCTCTGATCCTCCTCCCCCTCCAAACCAAAAGGAAAGAGGAAACTAAACATAAAAATCCCCGAATCCTATTGCTGATGTGATGCTGAGGTGCTGGGATCTAATACTCAAACCATTGATGTCTTGGAATTTTCTATGTTATTTTGGCAACATAGACTCAGCTATGTTGCATATAGACTGTCTTTGTTACTCCTCTTTGCTTAGTTGTATTAATACAATGCCGTTCTCCTAGATACCTTGTAGAGTACAGGGAATATAATAGGGAGAATAACATTGCTAAGAAGTTTCCTGGCCTAATCCTGCAATATTAACATTACATTAAGATTAGTTCCTTAGTACCCACAGATTCAGGCATGCATAATGAATGCTTTCATTACCACTGCATGATTCCTAGGGTTGAAAATAATCCCTTCCTCCTGGACTGTCCCTTCCACATACAACATACATCACAGTGGATGGTCAGAAATACTTAATTGACTCAGCAGTATAATTGCTTAGGAAAAAAGTGGTTTCTGAAAGGACAGTAAATTTTGCATGGAAATTTCTACCATTTCTCTCTGGCTGACTCTCCTCCTGCTGGTAAAATAGCAGTATCTGTGACACCAGGCAAAACTGTCATGTAGTCAAATTAGAAACATTTTATTCTTAAAGCACTATGGGTTTTCTGTCCTTTTTAGCAATTGTTACTCTCCGAGGTTTTTTAACACTTTAGTATTGAGCTTAATAAGTGCATTGTGGTATCATGGTTTACTCCTAACGACAGTTCCAGTAGCTCCTGTGATATTTCCTTACACAATCCATGTGTTCCTTAAAATACATATTTTATTTCAGACAAGGGAGGTTGATTACAGAAGCAGAATGTAATGCCTGATCTTGCAAACTTGTCCCCCAGAGTTGTCAGGAATCTTGCACAGAACAGCCCGTAGGACCAAGATCTAAGGCATGCATCTGTATTTTCTTTTGAAGAGAGAAGTTACGACTCTCTGTTTTCAAGTTGACCTGTACTTTAAATTGAAGAGAAATTTCATCATGAAGTACATTTCTGTGGGGCATGCTTTGTTGTTTTTAATTTCTAGGGTGAAATAGTTAAGAAGTATACCCAGCTCAACCCTAAAACTTACGAAGACAGACTAGAATTAATTCTAAAGATGTGTGTAGAGGCTGCATCAGAGGCAGTAAATGTGAACTGCAGAATTTTGGGAGTAGGTAAGTTAACAAATACTAACTTTGTCTTTTCATCTAAGTTTTTCAACATGAAATCACTACTGATTAATTTAAAATACTTTTCTAAAACAGATCTTGTGCCTTTTAAGGTCTTAAATTACATTCTTAACACAAAAACTTTTTTAAATGTGAAAATGAGAAGCTGACTATAAAGACTGAAGTTGCCCCAGGCCATAACAGCCATAAAAGCAGTCTGCTGAGTTATATCTAAACTATATCTAAAATGTGTGGTATATAGATTTTGTGGATTTTGAAGCTCCTTGAAGTCTCACAACTGCAGCTGAGTCACGTTTCCTCTACTGTTTGTAAGCCTTTCTTTACAGCCAGGATCAACTGTGGAGCAGCATTCTCAATTACACTGGGGCAGACTGAAAAGGCTAAAATGTTAGATTAAATATGCAGTTAACAGAGACAAAAGCAGCCTTTTATTGACTTCTGGTTTACTTACACTGTCGTAGAGTTCCAAGTTAAACTGTGTCTTTCTACCAGACAGGAATTCGTCAGTTTAATGATGACTGGGAGGTTTGGTCTTAGATATTACAGTTATTTATGAAGTTGTAAATTAGTGTGTCCCAGATTTTTAAGGAGGACATAAAATCCCCATTTTAGCTGAGATATGCTCCAAAAGAAAAGTAGTTTGCTCCAGACCAAAACTTACTTGAATCACACAGTACAAAGAAAAGTTAATTTGAACTTTCTTTAAAAGTATTTTTCAAAACAATGTTAAATACACAAAGCCATAAGAAGAAATATGTCAAGACCCTCAGATCAAATCTTTTAGACTATCTGTTTGGTAATACACATGACTTAACCACCCAAATTATTTTATTGTGTCAAAACACTAAATCTTGAAAGCCTCATAGTTCCTGTAGAAAAGATGGTAAATTCTGCAGTAGTCACTATTGCAAGTATCTCAGAACAGTTTAGTCAGCTACATTTATTAGGATAATGAAACCATAAACTGGTTTACAGAAGTTTATATATGGGGAAAAAAACTTCCCTTCTGTTTGTCATTTTACAAGAATTACATTCCTGTTTTTCTTCAGCCCCCTCCCTTCTGTGACTGATTGCTTACTGTTCAATTACTGAGTAATGAGGTGAAAAGTTGTGCTACAGAATAAGAAATTTCTTTACCTAGCTATTTCTGTTAGCTGCTCTTTGCCTCATTCAGACCCATAGTTTGAATCAGAATACTACCTGAAATTTAAAGTTCTCTTTAGACAATGACATATAATTCCTATGGGAATAATTAATGTATTAGATTCTAGTAATTTTCTTAAGACTAATAATCATAACATTGGAGAAGTTTTTGCAAGACTGAGCAGAAGGGCTAGATTTAATCCTGGACCTTTTATCAGTAACACTGGCGTTTTTCCAGCTATCATAGGTAAGGGTAAAAGTAGTAACCATTGGAAATGAATGAGGAGCAAGAGTTACTAACAGAGAGCAATGAAGAAGTGTTTTCCTCCTTTTAGTCCTGCAAACTGCTGTCAGCACACAACATACTAGCTACATGAACATAACTGATTGAAGAACTCCCACTAATACAAAACAGGTTTGCGGGGTGATTAAAAAGTAGGACTGAAAAAAATAATTTTCAACATCTTTTTGTCTTCACCAAATAAGTCTATATTGCAACAGCTCTGCAGTTAGTTTCAATTTTGTTATTTTTGTTGGGTTTTTTTTTTTTTTACTCAAAGCATTTATATTAAAAACAGCTTTCTGAAAATGAGGGGAAAGTATCAGGCCCAATGTTACTGAATTTTTTTTTTTTTTTTAACTTTTACAAAACACAAATTTTAAGCCAAAGGAGACCCAGATCTATACAGAAATGTTGTGTAGAGGTACTTGTGAGTGCTATCTATTTACTGCTATTAGGCAGTTTTTATGTTACCTTTCTGGAGCTGACAGTAGAGAAAAGAGGATGAAGAGACGGCTTCTGCTAATTCCCATAGTCATTTACATCAGTTACAGAATTATGGCATTTAGAAAAAGTAGACATGTTAATCAGCTATTGTTGAGTTAGCAACTAAGTATTAAATCAGGTTTTGTTATAATAAACATTTGGTTATTAAAATCCTAGGGAGACCTTCAGAGATTGACATTGGGAATGTCATTTCCATTAGATACATGCTGACAGGTTCTCAGATGATTTGGTCTTTACAAAGTGAGATTTTTTGCGGGTCTTACAGCTTTAATGTTCAAATTCAGCTGCTTGTCTTGTAGCTTTTGTGGCTGCTTTCTATTATAATGGTAACCCTAGGACTCTTTTTTTTTTTTTTTTCTGAATGTCTTTAGACAAGTGACAATTACATACTCTCTGTACAACAGTAATAGATAAAATGTTCAAATTTTGTTGTCTACAGCTAAATACCTCCATAATAGAGTGGCCTACTTTTCAAAGGTCCTGACAGAGTCCATCAACTTTGGAAGCCTCTCCAGCTAGAGGAAACTGGTTTGGCTAATAGTGCCTATTATTAGCCATTATTCTGTTCAGCAGACAAATCTCTGAACGGAGTCTTGATTTTTCTGGAAAATAGTGTATTTTTAAGTAGAAATCACTACTCAAAGTTCAGTGATTATTTTTAGTCATTCTAAATCTTGAGAGTTACAGAAAATTTCAGGACACTTCTACTGTTCCAGGGTTTGAACAATTTATTTTGTACAGTTTGCTATTGTATGTCTTTCCTAGATGACTAAAAAGAAACACAAGTATTAACTGATTTGCTGCAATCTTGCCTGAAGTAGAAACATTAACTCTCTAACACTAACCATTACCCATCTAGTTAGTCTTAAGATACTGGGTGCGTTGTGATTAGAGCAATTGAGTTCTATGAATTATTGTTACATGTCAGAAATTGCACTGCCAGTAATACTAAGAAATTGTTACTTTCACGCTCTGCTTCAAAGCCTAGTATTAGAAATAAAAATACTTGTCATTGCAAAGATAAAAATAGATCTTAAAGTATTACACAGACTTAGTTTTGATTTTTCTCTCCTGTATTTCTGGGACTTAGGTATTTCCACAGGTGGACGGGTAAATCCCCGAGAAGGAATTGTGCTTCACTCTACAAAACTCATTCAGGAGTGGAGCTCTGTGGATCTCAGAACTCCAATATCTGATGCTCTGCACCTGCCAGTCTGGGTGGACAATGATGGAAACTGTGCTGCACTAGCAGAGAGGAAATTTGGTCATGGAAAAGGAATAGAAAATTTTGTAACACTCATTACTGGTACAGGTGGGTATATTATAGTTCAATGAAACCCAAACTCAAAATACCAGCACCATCAGTCAGAAGTTCAGCTGATCTTGAAAGCATAAACACCACCACTGTGCTTGGAAAACCCTAATATATTAGGTTCTTAAACCAAAAATCCTTTTGCCACTCTATTTGTTTCTTTTAGGGTGCTTTTTAATTTATTCAGGCAAATGAAACGTTTTGCATAGTATAAGCTTCTTGATAAAAGAAGTTCTGCTGATACAGATATGCAGGCAAACCATTTTTTCAAAATAAGGAAAATCTGAGCAACTTTAGCTGGAATAATTTTGCTTTTTTCAGCTTTATAGCTTAATTCTCTTCCAGCTGCAGAAATACAAGTCAGATCAGGATATATATCTAGAAGATAAGCAACTGACTATGAGACGTGATGCTTATTACATCTCAAATGCAAATGTGGGGTAATTTTTCTTATTTGTTATGTATATAGTCCTTTAGAATGGTGGCAGTAATAACTCCACCCAGGGTTTGGGAAGGGGCAGCAGAGGATTGCAGATTTAAGTGTCCTGGCTCTTTAGCACACAGGTTTAGCCATCTAAATACAGCATTAAAATATCTCCTCTGAAATGTAAAATTTTAAGGCCTCTTGAAAGGTTAGTTTTGTGCATAAAGAGCATGACTCAGGAGCTTAAAAGATCTGTCATAGTAGTTCAGTACCATCTGTAGGCTTTTTAAGAAAGGAGAAGCATTACATACCGTTTTGATACATGAATGAATAGGAGGGAGCAATGAACTTGCTTATTAGGTGTGTTGAATAGAGAAGAGTTCTTCAATAACCAGTAATTTTTGGTTTCCAGTACAGAAGACCACTGATGCACATATTTTTCTTGTCTGTATTAGAATAAGCAAATGTCAATGTGCTGCAGAATTGGGGCCTCTAAAAACTGTATTTTATGTTTGGTTTTGTTTTGGGGGGGCGTTTAATCATAGAAGTTTTCATATCTTTGCAGGAATTGGAGGTGGAATCATTCATCAACACGAATTGATCCATGGCAGTTCTTTCTGTGCTGCTGAGCTTGGGCATATTGTTGTATCTTTAGATGGACCAGAATGCCTGTGTGGTAGCCAAGGATGTATAGAAGCATATGCCTCTGGAATAGCATTACAGAGAGAAGCTAAGAAACTGCATGATGGTATCTATGTACTTTATTTTTGAAAACACGATTACTAAATTGCAGTATAAAAAGAAATTTGCAAAAATTATATTAAGAAAAGACCTGCCATCTTTTTCTAGGAGGAGACAAGAACAGGTGTGCAGGCAGCTAGATGGGATTCCTGTGTATGGCCAACCCAGGAGCTGCCACAACCTGCATAGTACAATTCTTTTTCAGTGATGGCAATGCCCAGGCAAGCCACATGTGGAACTACTGGTCTCAAAATGACTGGAAACATGTAGTACAGTTTACTCTCTCCTTAAAAAGTGTGCTGTAAGGTAATCTGATGGGCATTCTGTGAAGTTTGGTTTCACAGTGTTTGTCTTTCAGCAATAATTTCTCAGTCTCAGATAAGTTTGAGAACACATATTTTATTTTATTAACTTTTGGGGCTGAAAGACTAGTGAATTACCATACTGTAACTGTTTGAGTTTGATGCCCTGCCTCTGCAGTTCACTGAATAATATGGATATGACCACTTTGGCTAAACTGAGGGCTGGACAGATTGCTCAGGTTTCAGGCTTCAGTATGAAAATAAAAGAGATGTAAAGATCTTAACTAACTGCCTGTTTGTCACCCTCCATTTCTTGACTTACGCCATCACCGTGTTTTTCTCTTGGCTTTCTTTCCTCCTCTTCAAACAGAGGATCGGCTTTTAGTAGAAGGAATGTCAATGAAGAAGGAGGAGGTTGTTAGCGCTGCACATCTCATTCAAGCAGCTAAACTTGGGAACACAAAAGCAGACAGCATTCTCAGAACAGGTGAGAACATAGCCCAAAAGGTGGAACCTTCCCGTGATTTTATTTTCGGGTATACAGAAATCGTAATGCACTGTAACACTACAAACACAACTCTACATGTTGAGGACCTCTCTATGTAAAAATTATTAATGGTAATGAAATGTTAAATATAAATGTTGGAGGAAGTGTGTATTAAAAGTCTCTGTTCCAATAAATGAGAGGAGGAAAAGCTTCTGCAAAGATCAGCTTAAAAACAGTGAGGTCTCGACATTCTCATATTGGAAAATTTGGGGACATTTCTCTGTAGGCAAGTGAATGGCTAGTCTGAGCAAGCAAAGGCAACTTACCTATTACTTTACATGGGATATTTTACTGTTTTACTAGCTTTAAATACAGTCCTCTTCCTTGTACATAGCTGATAGCACTAAGATGGTAAAGTAATGCTTTCCTATTTTCTCTTAGCTTACAAGTGTGGTAATGCATTGCTTTGTCTTTCACAGCCATATCATTGGATGATGCATTATAGTGCAATAAAATTGCCCTTTTTGTCTTCTACTTTTGAAAGAAAAATTAATGGCAAACTCATATTGTCTGATAACGTAAACTCCAAACTGTCTCCCATATGGAATAGAATGCTTTTCTGACAGTGTCATTTGCTGCTAACAGACTTATTTCAACTACTGATGCCTGGACTGCTTTGAGTATTCTACTTAATTTCTTTTTACTTTATCTTTTCAGCTGGGACAGCATTAGGCCTTGGAGTTGTGAACATTCTGCACACCATGAACCCCTCTCTTGTTATCCTTTCTGGAGTTCTAGCTAGCCACTATGTTAATGCTGTCAAAGATGTCATAAATCGACAGGCTCTTTCCTCTGTTAAAACTGTGGATGTGGTGGTCTCAAATCTAGCAGATCCTGCTCTTCTTGGAGCTGCTAGCCTGGTACTGGATTATACTACACGTAGAATATACTAGGTACCTGGAAGAATTATAGAAAAGGACTATTCAAATTCCTAATGGGTGGAGGAAATACTTTGCCTCAAATTTTCCTTTTATGAGAGCAGCTGTTTAATCAGAATAGTGTTCTGAATAGTTAGTGACTACTTCAGCATTTCCTAATTGAGGTATTATCTTTTTGTACTTTCTCCTAAATTTCATCTGACTTCATAGGAACTAATGTGCAATTCTGTTGTGTTTAATCACCTCTGTTGGTAAGTCCATATGTTGTTTTAAGTGTGGCTGAATTATTTATGAGCATATCTTGATGTATGGTAGGGAATATGTGTATGGTGTGTCAAATTATAGCTAACACTTGGGGATCTGTATCTCATTTTGCATCTCTGTGAAATGAGAAGTCTATAATGTGACCAGCTTTTCAGTTTCCAGGCTTCTACCCGCAAAGTAAATATGATGTAATCACCAGGTAGTAATTTCAGTGGGTGGAAATGAGGGAAGTTGCTTCTACAATAAAAAGGCTGCATCTAGAAATTGTGGTTTGTGAAGGACTTGGTGGAGGCAGTTATTTATTACATCACCTTTAGAGAGCAGAGTCCCATGTTTTAGAAGCTTTGCATATGAAGGAGAAAGACTGTGGTCTAGTGAGCTTAGAGCCTGCAGAGGAGTCCAAACAAACTGACAAGTGTAGCAGTGAGCATCTTTGTCTTCTGGCTATGGCCAACAGTAAATTACTTGAATTTTATTGTTTGGGGTTTTCTCAAGGGACTTCATCTGCCAGATTAGCAGAGGGGACTGTTTATTCTTTGGTAGTCAGATGTGGCACATCTGATCATAAAGACTCTTACCTTTGAAGAAAACTTTTCCACTGCAGAGTGAGATAATGCATCTCCTCAGCAGTTTTGGTAGCTGCAGGTACATTGTTCTTGTCCTGCATTCACCATCAGCTCGCAGGATGAAAAGTCAAATCTGAGCCTCATCCTCACCTTCAAGACATTCAGAAGCCTGGGAGCAAAGTATGTCACATACCAATGAAGTTTTGCCTAGGTAAACCATGATTTATGTTTCTTTAACTAGTACTTCTTGATATATAGCTCTGTCTTTTTATCCAGCTGCTTTTTAGCATACTTCCAAGATACTGCAGTAATAACTATTTGACACAAGGAAAAATGGGAAAAACAAACAGACCCACCTAACTGATCAGCTATCTCAGAAAGAAGATACCTGTGGAAGAACAGTCACAAGACCATCCTCTGTCCTGCTTTTAATGGCCTATTTTGACATCTAACTAACTCGGCCATTGATAATATTTGCAGAAGCCCAGTAAAGTACTAGTACAGGGGAACAAAAGGGGCTATTTCCACACTCAACCTTTTCCAACCAAAATGAAATGGCCTTCTGCAATCACTGCCCTCTGCTGTACAATAATCTTGGACTGAATAGCTGTTAGTATAGTGAACCACACTACTGGCTAATTCTGGGCTATAATCTACACAAGTTGCCTTCACGTCATCCTCTCTTCTGCATGGAATGCTTACTGAGAACTCGCATCTTCATAGCAAATTTTACAAACACCACCAGATCTCCTTCTTGATGTCTCCAGCCTCTATACCATAGTTTTTCTCAGAATCAGCAAATACTAAATCTTAACCATTTGCAAAGTTGTAGTGGGCTTTATGTCACCAGGGGTTCTTAGTTCCTTTTCCCATGTGTCTGCTTCCTTGGTGATTCCCACTAACTTTAGCAGTAGCTTCATGAGCAGGTCAAGGAGAAATGGACTTTGTTTTATGGTGATAGTAGCTCAGGTCAGGAGCAACAGTATTGAGGTTCTAACAGAGAGCAGCCCTGTCATTTGATCTTTCCATCCCATAGCATCACAGGGAATGCCTGACTAAAAGTGAGACCAGGCTTTTGCTTTCCAGACCTCCTGAAGCTCTATATTTTTGATATCATCTCAGACGCCAGATACATTTTTCCCTAGCAGCTGAAAGGAGGGTACAGACATAGAAAAAACATGAAGACTAAAACAAATTTGAAAAGTTTTACTCTAATGCTTAACATCTAGTCTTGTTAAGAAAATGGTTCTTCAGATGCTTTTGAAAATGTTTTTTTTCTGTCAACCAGACAAGAACCTGCTGCATATGTGCAAATGGTGCCGAAGTCCTTGCAGTTTTCCGAGAAGTTTGTGGGCTTATAAAATCAGAAAGAATAAAAAGCATATTTAATAGCATAATAGTGATTTTGTTTGTTTTTCCTTCCTCCCCTGTTCAGAAACCTCCCTTGCAGTTCAGGCATTTCATTGCAGACCAGAGGTTTTATAGATACTAGCTCCCAATTGTATCCAGTCCGAGGGGAGCAAACATCAGATATTCACAGAATATCTGCAGTACTGTGCTATCTCGTTACTTGATGCTGGCCCTATGTCCTTTAGAGCAGCCCATACCATGAAAGTGAGGGGAAACCAGCTTCACTGGATATTTATAATGGTTATAAATCCATTACTGGGAGGGAAGAAAGGGAGTAAAAACACACACCAACAGCTGAACTCTTTCCCCAGCTATTATCAGCATCAACTAATACTATCTGTTGTAGGAGGAGGTTTGGTTTTGCAGTGGGCCTGGTAAGTGCATGCAGCATCATAACTGCTGAAGCCTTAGCCAGAATGGCACTGTCCATCCCTCTAAGCAGAACTGCATATCACACTCAAGAGCTTGGGCAGGAGGAGACTGCTCATGCACATGCATGTGTATAATCAATCAGCATTGCATGAGCAAGCACCAGCAGTACTTAAACAGCAGAGTACCAAAAGGTTGGAAAGTGACTTAAAACTGGAGTTCTTAGTGCTGTAGCTTATAATTCACATAACCAATGTAAGACCTCTGCCAGTCCCTATATCGTATTGCTCCTCATCCTTGCATCTGGTGGAAAAAGCCTGCTCTGCCTAAGCTTAGGAACCCAACCAGCCAGGACTTGGGACTGTGAGGAGGCCAGCTGAGTTTTGCTAGCTATCTTTTTACAGATCATTGCTGATGCTTTGCAAGCCACATAGCTAATCAGTACAGCATCAAGGTTTGGAATTTCTTTTTGATCTTCTGAGCAGCAAGTTTAGTTATTCACTATTTTGAGTCTTTGATCTGCCATCCAGACGCTCAGAATTAAAAAATGCCTCAGGCCTTCTGGTGGTCTTGAAGCACTGTCCTTCCTCCATTTAAGTGTATCAAAATCATCAGAAACTTGGACATACCACCAATGGAAGCAATGTCAAGTTTGTATCACAGAAACACATCTCAGACAAGAAGGTGCAGACAGAGTTTATAATTTGATCTCCATCAGTGAAATCTGATCACTGTGTCCCTTTCAAATGGTGTAGAGAGTTTACAGGCATTAGGGTAAAACACCTGGACTGTACAGCCCTTGGACTATTCCAGATAATTGTGTTTGATAAACCATTTTCCAAAGGCACATTAGAACTAGTGCTTTGGCAGCTGAAGTATAGGTGCTAAAGCCATGTATTTAGTACAGTTGTTTTAGTCTGGCACAAAGCTATGTTTGTTTGCTTAAGCTGAAGGCAGATGCTTTGCACTGTGGGCATATAATATATTTTAGTAACAACTGAAAATGCCTGTGAGATTCTGAAGAAGACAGAGACAGCCAAATTTTTCTTAAGCCTTGCTTAAGTTTGCACATACAGTTGTAGCACTTCTCAGTTGGTTCATTTGCTAAGTTCACACAAAACAAGATCAAAGATCAAACCATATACTTTGCTGCAGTGCCCAAACCACCTACTGCTTGTACATTGCAATTTGGTATAAAATCAGACAACTGCTTTTTCAGATTGAGCAAAGCAATGAGAAGACAAGTAATACAGCTTCTGTCATAACTGAGGGAAGCTTTTGGGTTCACAGCTGTCCTTCTAACCTCACTCAGACATCGATTATATCCTTAACAAATCACAAATTACCATTAGGCTGTTACTGCTAGCCGAAAAAAGCTTTGCATGCTTGAAAGCACACATTTTTCTCCATTAGTCTAAAAAGAGAACACACCTCCACACCACTTTTGCCTTGCTTGTACTATTAGACTACCATTGCTGTAACTCTGTGTCTGCAGGTGTTCCAAATACTTCCAGCTTTTTTTGCATGAAGCACATTACACAGAAATTCTAAATGCAAATACAGTGCCAAATTTGTGCTTAATTAAAGTGTATGAAGACAGCATTGAAAGAGAAATTTTGAAGAAATATCCTGATTTTTTTCCAAAGGTTCCGTTATTTTTAATTTCAATTTCACAACCATGTGATAAGTATGGATACAGCACTTTTTAAAAAGCTAGTAGGATTTTACCTTATCCATACCTCATGTCTTAGGCCAGGTAAATTTCCTACACATGGTAACCAGCTGCAACCAGTAAACAGCCAGGTGAAGCAAAAGATTAAATGTGTGCTTGTGACTGTAGCCAAAGGCATTGCAACACTGTAATCACACATAATTGTCAGTGAAACTTGCATTACTGATGCAAGACTAATTAAACACTCCCGAGTTCAACAGTGTTGAGTAGCCCACCCTTTGTGGGACCAGAACATACCACATGGACCATCCCCTACAAAGTCAGACCACAAAGGCCTGGGTTGTCAGTAACCTTGTAACATCTGAGGATCTTGCAGATACCCTGCAGCCCCAGGCACACCATGACCCAGTGCCACAGCATGCTGCTGCAGCACAACAGTTCTGCAGAGGAACAAGCTTGCCCACATGACAGTTTCTGCTGGAGGAATTCTTTTCTGGCAAAGATGACACCCATCTTGTCCATTCTAAAACACAAGCCAGTAAACTATATCCTTCCATCTTTACCAGCTGCTCAGAAAAAAATAAATCAGCAAGAAACAAGCAAGCCATAGCATGTTGGTTTATGGCTACTTAAAACTGTTATCCACATTCCTCAGGCTTAGAGGATGAAGGTGCAACACTGTCATTTTCTAACGAACCCATGATCTTCTCTCCACCCCCCTTCTCAACAAACACTATTATTATTTCAGACTGGCTGGGTGCTGGCTGCCACCTGATCACAAGCTAAACAAAGCAAGTTCTATACCAGGATGTATTCAGCAGGAGTCTGCAGCTTCTCTCAATGCTGCATGAGATCTTTGTGCATATGCATCTGGAGTTTTGTTCGAAGGATAAGAAGTGTCCAGGTTTTTTTCCAGATTCCACTAACTCAGTTTTCTGCATCAGCTACATGTTATGGAGATAAGCAGCATCAGTGGGAAGTTAAGGCCAGTAAACAGGAATGAGTATGCTCAACTAGGCCAGAAGCAGAGAATTGTCACATGAAGTCACAAAACTGACAGATGCTGACTCTGAAGGAAGCAAGTCAGTGTTCAGAAGCACAGACAAGGGCTCTAACTGGCCCAGATAAAGCTGAGGATTCTTTTGCTCAGTGCCACAAGGTCTAAGTATCTAAAATAATTCTCAGACACAAAGTCTGAGCACTAGTGAGGCCACACCTGGAGTGCTGGGTTCAGTTCTGGGCTCCCCAGTACAAGAGAGACATGGACATGCTGGAGAGAGTCCAACAAAGGGCCACAAAGATCATTAAGCAACTAGAGCATCTCTTGTATGAGGACAGGCTGGCAGAGCTGGGATTGTTCAGCCTGGAACTATCAATGTATATAGAAGGGAGGGTGCAAAGAAGATAGAGCCAGGCTCTTTTAAGTGGTGCCCAGTGACAGGACCAGAGGCAGTGGGCACAAACTGAAACACAGGAGGTTCCTCCTGAACATCAGGAAACACTTCTTAACCATGAGGGTGACTGAGCACTGGCACTGGTTGCCCAAAGAGATGGTAGTCTCTCTCCTTGGAGATATTCAAAAGCTGACTGGATGTGGTCCTGGAAAACCAGCTCTAGATGGCCCTGCTTGAGCAGGGGTGATTGGACCAGATGGCCTCCAGAGGTCCGTTCCGACCTCAGCCTTTCTGTCATTCTGCAACAGCACTGATACAGGAGGTAGGAGGGAGCCAGTGAGCTAGCATGCTTGAATATAAAATTAAGGCAGAAGACAGAATCTACAAAATCTCAGCACAAGATCTAGGAGGTAACCAAAACCCAAAGAGCTGCTTAAGTGTTCCAGCTAGATGGTATACACAAGAGAACTGCAGACACATGGTTAGCACCTGCAAACCCAGCTTATAAAACACTGCTTTAACTTCTGTAACATTGCTTTCATCTTGAATTTGAGAGTCTTTGCCCATTTTCTTGGATTCAGCTCAAAACCATGCCCTTAGCACAGATAAAATGTCCTATGAGATAGGACAGTGTCTTGATTAATCAGTTCCATAACTCAGTGTGCAGGAACACCTCTAATCTGATCTTTCAAATTCCAGTAAATTGAAATTAACATTTTAAACATTGTGTATTTAATGCAGTGGAGTTTTGTTTATTGAATTACCAAACCATTTTAGAAGCCTTTGTTTGCAGAGCTTTGGGATGACTAGAAGAAAGGAAGTTTCCAGTCAAGGTGCATGCATAATTGGGCAAGGCTACCATTGAGTATCACTATTCTATGGACTTGCTTTGTGCTTCAGTCCTATTAAACTCACCTGTGGTATCCCTGTGCAGTTCAGAAAATATTTTCCTGCTTTAATCTTCCATGGAATTAAGCTTCCAGACCTGTAGTCTACTTTCATTTTCATCACCACTTATCAGTAGCTTGTGAATACACTTGCAAACATGGGAATAGCTCCAGTCACTACAGACAACAGTAAAGTACACCTTAACTATTGAAGCCCAACTGGCAACCATTTGTTCAATATCTTATTCACCAATGGGACACAGCTGCTAGTAAGACAGTTGCTGTGCAACAACTCCATGAGCATTAGTAAGTTTTAATCTGCATCTGCAGCCCTCTTCAAGCTGCTTGGACTAACCTTCCGGCTTGTACACAAAAGGTATTAAAGCAATTCTGCTACACACTAGTTAAGCCACTGTATCTTTGATATAATGGTAAAATAATGTATGAGACTGAACAGACTATTCTTACAAGACAGACACTTAAGGTAAGTCTTACCAAAGCAAGGCTAGAATACAGCCCCTGTGAATGCTGGGTGAGATTAGAGAGCCAAGGAGGCAGCAGAACAGAGATTTTCTGGATCAGTTTGTTTCAAATTCAACCACCTTGGCAGACAGAGCTCCAACCCAGTAGATGAGCAGCAGTAAAAGCAAGTCTTCCCTTCTTTCCAAATCTCCAGTCCACCACACTGGTGGAAGAAAGCATCTGCAAGACTTAGTAAGGACAAGGATGCAGATCAAACACACCCAAAAAGCCTCTGCACAACAGGACTTTGCATATGAAGCCAGTGTTGACTACATGGCAAATAGAATATGCAGTAGAATATCAAAGGCTTTAACTACTCAGTGCCCTGTAATGTATTTCTAGCCTAAGATCTGCAGCTGGAGTGACAGCAGAAAACCAGAGAACTGCTTACCTTCAGAAGGCAGTGTCCTCAGTTCCACTGGAAGTGAGGTAAGCTCCTTAAGCCTGCTGCTCCAGTTTCCTAGAGCTTCTATCTTGTGTGATAAATTGGATAGGGAAGCAGTTTTTAAACTAAAGGTCTCAAGAGCTTATAGAGACAAACAGGACAGCCTCTCAAGAGACCAGGAACATTGCTGGCTGGTCAGTCACTAGCAAGGTGAAATCATTAGTAATTAAGAGAAATGCTTGCTCACACTGAATTCAAACACCCCTTGTCAAAAGGGAGAAGGAGACTTTCTTAATTAATCCAAAGTCAACACATTTTTCTGTTTAACAGATCTTTAATATCAGTAATGTGGGAAGTGACATCTCAGTGCACAATAGCACAGAGACTACAGTTTTGGAGGTTCTCCCATTTCAGACACAGAAAGGAAACATGAGGAAGAACATGCAATCAAACAATGATCAGCTCTAGATACATCATGAGGTTTGGTCCAAAAAAAACATTGAAACAATTAATCCAATTACTGCAAACATAGCTTCTCTGAGTAAGGTTAAGATGTTGCATTTGTAGTGTTTCCATTGCGCTCTCCTTCAGCGAACCAGAGGAGCCTGCTTGAGTGAGATGAGAACTGAACGCATGCGGGACACATCTTTTGCCTGCTTACTAGACTTGGGATTAAAGTCACAGAGCTGAGCCACACGTTCCCACTCAGTGCCTGGAAAAATGTCTTCTGCATCATTCACAAAGGCTTCTTCAGCTGCCCTAAAAGCAATGCAATGCACCTTGTGTTAATGCCCAACATATAAGGCACTTCTTCCCTCTTACAGGATGCAGTTTCTTTCAGCATGTTTCATAAATGTGACTTGACAGCTGCTTGTGAACATTATGGCTACTTAAGCTCCCACTGCCCCAACCCTGGAGATGAAAGTAGGTTGCAGTAGTATGCTATGCACAAGCAGTGTAGAGGATTGCTGTGTAAAATGTTGGAATACAGGTGTTTGGTTTTAAGAACAGCTATTGAGTCTTTGCCTAAGGAGTCACCACACAAACTTCCAGGAAGTCAAATACTCCTACACAGGCATTTTATTTATGGAGAAATGCCCAAGTCTTAACTAGCCTCTGCCACTTCATGGCTTCTGTTGGACACTTGCCAACTGGAAATTTACAACTCCCTGCAAGCATGTCTTAAAACAGATTCCATTTGAGGATTTAAATCAGCCCAAAGGCCTACAGGCCATCATAAAACTATCTGCTGATGATTCCCAATGCAGTAGTGAAGCAGCATGAATCAAAAGGAATTTAAGTCATTAATCACATGCTTGTGGGTGCTATAGGCTAAAGCATGTCTTGGCAGAGGAGATGACTTGTTTGAGGTCAGCTCACAGGATAAACACATTTCCCCTGCTCTCCCCTGAGGAGACTCTAAGGAGGCTTTGTATATGATGTACAGGTTAGTGCCAGTGGCTTCCCAGCTGTATCATTTTGGCATTGCTATGCTGCCAACAGCATTGCTTTAATAGAGGGATAACACTGCAGCATCTGGTTTACATGAACTGTGGGGCTTTGGGAGCTGCCTGAGTGCAAGAGCAGTAAGCATCAAGAGATCAAACCAAATCCATCTACTCCAACAAGCAGTACAGAAAAAGCAGTGAAGATGACTCTCCCATGAGGGTTCAGCACTGTTCACAGGGATGATAAGGTTACAGACACCACTGAAGACAAGGGTCACTACAACACTGCTACTTTATGTGACATGACGCTTTTAAGGGGCAGTGAAGATTTTTTTACTTAACTGTTCTAGGCTGTAGCAAGGATGATTTATGTTTGTGCTTAAAGGTGAAGAGAAGAAAAGAAACAAGGAGAGAAAGTTTAAGTCAGATACAGAAAATGAGAATGAGTTTAATGCAGATGATCAGCTGGCTGAGCATGCACTAGTAGCTTAGCCTACATTCAGGAAAACAGGCTGCCAATTTCATTCTGCAGCACTTAAACTGCACATTTGCATTGGATATATGAAAATAAGGGGTTTATCTGAAAAAATAATCTATCAAAATCAACTCCAAAAGACTTCAGAAAAGTCAACCACCACCTGTAAATCCATCATTTCACAAGTCTTTGTTTACATCCATCTACAGTTAGGTAAAATTCCACACTGGACCTTCAACATTAATGCACTCAAAGCCACGCCATGGCTCACCAATACACCTTCTAAAGGTGTCACCTCAGAATATGACATGGCCACACTCAATTCAAGACTACAAATTAAGGAAAGAAATTAAGATACAAGAACAAGCCAATGAACACTGCAATCCTTCCACCCCACAGAACCTAGCATACTCTTTGGGGCTTGAAAGTCATGGCTATATTCTCATTGATCTATTAGGCTGGCAAAATGTCTACACAGAGCTGCTCCTAAATGTTCCCCCAGCAGCTAATGCTGATTTTCCAATACCACCCTCTTGTACTTTTCATCTGTTCTCTAACAGCATCCTACTTCTATATGCACACACCTCTTCTACCCTGTTTTATAGCAGGTGATTGCCTTCTACCTTCCTTGGCTTGTGGAGCTTTATGTGCAAGCATTGCTTGAATATTTTTCTGATTATGTAGGCAAATGAGCACCAATCAGGAGCTCAATGCATACTACAGAGAATGCAGAGTTAGACTTTGTGCTTCTCTGTAGAAGTGACTAGGACTAAATACAGCACCCATTTGAGACTGCAGACGCTAACCCACATACCCAGCAAAGCATCTTGCTAAGCAGTGTTCACTGGCCTGAAAACAACTGTAAACCCCTACACCTAAAGGCTACTGAAGTCATTACCAAAATTCTAGTGCTATGTATACTACATGACTTAATCTGAAAGTGCTGGATGTTGTGCAGTGTATGGGATCCTTACAGGAAAACTGTACTTAATACTGCAGATCAGAGTCAGTCTAAAAAGTAAAAGCTATTCACTTTTATTAGCTTATACTGCCCTGAAATATTCAGAAGTTACCTTCAGGCATTCAGCACTATTTCTGATCCTCCATTACCTAGGTGACTAGCAAACAGAATTAGTAGTTAAGCAACATACACATAACCAATCACATCAGCGAAGGGTTGTTTGTAGAAAGCTTCATCTGCCACCCTAGGTAGCAAGTAGTCCAACAGGCAGGCAAGCAGGCAGGAGAAAAGAGATAAGGATGAGAAGTATGGAACACAGCTGAAGGCAG